>NW_027035322.1:0-10194 GCF_034236695.1 Oncorhynchus nerka | reverse complement strand
ACAGACCCAACAGATCCACTATACGAGACATAACAGACAGAAGAGAGGGCAGACAGATGTTACAACAACAGACCCACTATACGAGACATAACAGACCCAACAGATCCACTATACGAGACATAACAGACCCAACAGACCCACTATACGAGATATAACAGACCCAACAGATCCACTATACGAGACATAACAAACAGAAGAGAGGACAGACCCAACAGATCCACTATACGAGACATAACAGACCCAACAGATCCACTATACGAGACATAACACACAGAAGAGAGGACAGACCCAACAGATCCACTATACGAGACATAACAGACAGAAAAGCGGACAGACACAACAGATCCACTATACGAGACATAACAGACAGAAGAGAGGACAGACCCAACAGATCCACTATACGAGACATAACAGATCCAACAGATCCACTATACGAGACATAACAGACAGAAGAGAGGACAGACCCAACAGATCCACTATACGAGACATAACAGATCCAACAGATCCACTATACGAGACATAACAGACAGAAGAGAGGACAGACCCAACAGATCCACTATACGAGACATAACAGACAGAAAAGAGGACAGACCCAACAGATCCACTATACGAGACATAACAGACAGAAAAGAGGACAGACCCAACAGATCCACTATACGAGACATAACAGACAGAAAAGAGGACGGACCCAACAGATCCACTATACGAGACATAACAGACAGAAGAGAGGACGGACCCAACAGATCCACTATACGAGACATAACAGACAGAAGAGAGGACAGACCCAACAGATCCACTATACGAGACATAACAGACAGAAAAGAGGACAGATGTTGTTTCACCTTTATTCACATCTAACTGTGATTTACAATGACAGCCTGACTTTTAGAGGAAAGATGTCAGCTCTATTCAACAACATCTGACACAAACCTTGTAGACTGAGAGGAACAGGGAGACAGGTTTTCTACGCTAGACGGCCTCCACGCTAGACGGCCTCCACGCTAGACGGCCTCTACGCTAGATAGGTGATCAAGATCGTCATTAGCGTAACTCCCCCAGTATATCTCAGTTAGTTTAAAATAAAACATGTGTTATCAAAATGTCCGCCAAAAAGCATCCAGAATCCCCATTAAAAAGCATCCAGAATCCCCATTAAAAAGCATCCAGAATCCCCATTAAAAAGCATCAAGTCCCAAACAGAATCCCCATTAAAAGCATCCAGAATCCCCATTAAAAAGCATCCAGAATCCCCATTAAAAAGCATCCAGAATCCCCATTACAGCAAGTGTAAAATCTCAAGGAAGATGAATTCATGTCTAAGTGGATATGATTAGGTTCATGTACCAGAGAGCAGCAGCACGGTCAACAGACAGACAGACAGACAGACAGCACGGCAGACAGACAGCACGGCAGACACAGACAGACACAGACAGACAGACAGACGGCAGTCCACCTTGGAGGATTGTTCAACTGGTAGAGCTTGTTAAAACATTCATGTCTATGTATTAAGCTGTGTTATGTTGAAGACTTGTTACATCACTCAGACAATCAAATCAAATGTATTTATATAGCCCTTTCGTACACAGCTGCTGATATCTTGGTGCTGTACAGAAACCCAGCCTAAAACCCCAAACAGCAAATGCACTGCGGGTGTAGAAACACGTTGGCTAGAAAAAACTCCCTAGAAAGGCCAGAACCTAGGAAGAAACCTAGAGAGGAACCAGGCTATGAGGGTGGCCAGTTCTCTTCTGGCTGTGCGGGTGGAGATTATAACAGAACATGGCCAAGATGTTCAAATGTTCATAAATGACCAGTAGGGTCCAAATAATAGATCTGGGACAGGTAGCACATCCGGTGAACAGGTCAGCCGCAGGCAGACAGTTAATGGGTCTTGGGACCATAATAAATTCAGATAAAGATGGAGAGGAGGAGATGGAGAGGAGAGATGGAGGAGAGAGATGGAGAGGAGAGATGGAGAGGAGAGATGGAGAGGAGAGATGGAGGGAGAGACAGGAGATGGGAGGGAGGACAGAGAGTCGTTGCATCGCATTGTAGTGAATGAGGGAAATGCAAAGGTGGGGGGAAGTGAATCGATTCTCTGTTTTAGATGGAGGGAGACACATCACATACTGGGAGGGAGAGAATCTATCTAGTCAGTGATGGAGACTGGAGTCACCACTTGAAAGCACTGGAGGGTAGCCTACTCTCTCTCTCTCTCAAGGGAGGAGAAGGTGGGAGGCCCTGACAGGCTCTTGACCCAGTCTTGTCTGCAAACACACAGCTCAGTAGTAAGACAAGGATCTCGATGAGCCCTGACTGGTTGGCTACCTGTTCCCCAGTTTAAACCTGTTCCTAGCCCAGTTAACCTAGTGGTTAGGCCGGTAGCCTGAGTGGTTTAAGTGAGGCAGGTAACCTAGTGGTTGGAGGCAGTTAACCTACTGTTCCTGGGCAGGTAGCTTACTGTTCCTGGTCCCAGTGCTGTTCCTAGACCAGTTAACCCACTGTTCCTAGACCAGTTAACCTGGTGGTTGGACCAGGTAACCTGGTGGTCCTGGGGCCAGTTAACCCCTGTTCTAGGCCAGTTAACCCCTGAGTGGTTACTGTTCTAGACAGGTTAACCCTGTTCTAGTGGTTTAGAACTGTTCCTAGACCAGTTAACCCCAAGACCAGTTAACTGTTCCTAGATCGTTAACCCCTAGACCAGTGAGCTAGACCAGTTAACCCACTGTTCCTAGACCAGTTAACCCACTGTTCCTAGACCAGTTAACTGTTCCTAGACCAGTTAACAAGTTCCTAAGCCAGTTAACCCCACTGTTCCTAGACCAGTTAACCCACTGTTCCTAGACCAGTTAACCCACTGTTCCTAGACCAGTTAACCCCCACTGTTCCTAGACCAGTTAACCCACTGTTCCTAGACCAGTTAACTGTTCCTAGACCAGTTAACCCACTGTTCCTAGACCAGTTAACCCCACTGTTCCTAGACCAGTTAACCCCACTGTTCCTAGACCTGTTAACCCACTGTTCCTAGACCAGTTAACCCACTGTTCCTAGACCAGTTAACCCACTGTTCCTAGACCAGTTAACCCACTGTTCCTAGACCAGTTAACTCCACTGTTCCTAGACCAGTTAACCCACTGTTCCTAGACCAGTTAACCCACTGTTCCTAGACCAGTTAACCCTGTTCCTAGACCAGTTAACCCACTGTTCTAGACAGTTAACCCACTGTTCCTAGACCAGTTAACCCACTGTTCCTAGACCAGTTAACCCACTGTTCCCAGACCAGTTAACCCCACTGTTCCTAGACCAGTTAACCCCTGTTCCTAGACCAGTTAACCCACTGTTCCTAGACCAGTTAACCCACTGTTCCTAGACCAGTTAACCCACTGTTCTAGACCAGTTAACCCCACTGTTCCTAGACCAGTTAACCCACTGTTTCCTAGACCAGTTAACCCACTGTTCCTAGACCAGTTAACCCACTGTTCTAGACCAGTTAACCCACTGTTCCTAGACCAGTTAACCCACTGTTCCTAAGACCAGTTAACCCACTGTTCCTAGACCAGTTAACCCCACTGTTCCTAGACCAGTTAACCCACTGTTCCTGAACCAGTTAACCCCACTGTTCCTAGACCAGTTAACCCACTGTTCCTAGACCAGTTAACCCACTGTTCCTAAAGCCAGTTAACCCACTGTTCCTAGGCCAGTTAACCCACTGTTCCTAGACCAGTTAACCCCCACTGTTCCTAGACCAGTTAACCCACTGTTCCCTAGACCAGTTAACCCACTGTTCCTAGACCAGTTAACCCCACTGTTCCTAGACCAGTTAACCCACTGTTCTAGAGCCAGTTAACCCACTGTTCTAGACCAGTTAACCCACTGTTCCTAGACCAGTTAACCCACTGTTCCTAGACCAGTTAACCCACTGTTCCTAGAACCAGTTAACCCCACTGTTCCTAGACCAGTTAACCCACTGTTCCTAGACCAGTTAACCCACTGTTCCTAGACCAGTTAACCCACTGTTCCTAGACCAGTTAACCCACTGTTCCTAGACCAGTTAACCCCACTGTTCCTAGACCAGGTAACCCACTGTTCCTAGGCCAGTTAACCCACTGTTCCTAGACCAGTTAACCCCCACTGTTCTAGACCAGTTAACCCACTGTTCCTAGACAGTTAACCCCACTGTTCTAGACCAGTTAACCCACTGTTCTAGACCAGTTAACCCACTGTTCCTAGACCAGTTAACCCACTGTTCCTAGACCAGTTAACCCACTGTTCTAGACCAGTTAACCCCACTGTTCCTAGACCAGTTAACCCACTGTTCTAGACCAGTTAACCCACTGTTCTAGACCAGTTAACCCCACTGTTCCCCAGACCCCACTGTTCCTAGACCAGTTAACCCACTGTTCCTAGACCAGTTAACCCTCATTCTGTTCTAGACCAGTTAACCCCTGTTCCACTGTTCCTAGACCAGTTAACCCACTGTTCCTAGACCAGTTAACCCACTGTTCCTAGACCAGTTAACCCACTGTTCCTAGACCAGTTAACCCACTGTTCCTAGACCAGTTAACCCACTGTTCCTAGACAGTTAACCTGTTCTAGACCAGTTAACCCACTGTTCCTAGACCAGTTAACCCACTGTTCCTAGACCAGTTAACCCACTGTTCCTAGACCAGTTAACCCCACTGTTCCTAGACCAGTTAACCCACTGTTCCTAGACCAGTTAACCCCACTGTTCCTGACCAGTTAACCCACCCATTCCTAGACCAGTTAACCCCCTGTTCCTAGACCAGTTAACCCACTGTTCCTAGACCAGTTAACCCCACTGTTCCTAGACCAGTTAACCTGTTCTAGACCAGTTAACCCACTGTTCCTGACCAGTTAACCCCACTGTTCCTAGTCCAGTTAACCCACTGTTCCTAGACCAGTTAACCCACTGTTCCTAGACAGTTAACCCACTGTTCCTAGACAGTGCTTACTGTTCTAGACCAGTTAACCCCACTGTTCCTAGGCCAGTTAACCCACTGTTCTAGACCAGTTAACCCCTTTTCTAGACCAGTTAACCCACTGTTCCTAGACCAGTTAACCCACTGTTCTAGACCAGTTAACCCACTGTTCCTAGTCCAGTTACTTCCCACTGTTCCTAGACCAGTTAACCCACTGTTCTAGACCAGTTCTTGTTCCTAGACCAGTTAACCCACTGTTCCTAGACCAGTTAACCCACTGTTCCTAGACCAGTTAACCCACTGTTCCTAGACCAGTTAACCCACTGTTCCTAGACCAGTTAACCCACTGTTCCTAGACCAGTTAACCCACTGTTCCTAGACCAGTTAACCCCACTGTTCCTAGACCAGTTAACCCACTGTTCCTAGACCAGTTAACCCCACTGTTCCTAGACCAGTTAACCCACTGTTCCTAGACCAGTTAACCCACTGTTCCTAGACCAGTTACACCCCTGTTCCTAGACCAGCTAACCCCACTGTTCCTAGACCAGATTCAACCCACTGTTCCTAGACCAGTTAACCCCACTGTTCCTAGACCAGCTACCCACTGTTCCTAGACCAGTTAACCCCACTGTTCCTAGACCAGTAACCCACTGTTCCTAGACCTAGTTAACCACTGTTCCTAGACCAGTTAACCCACTGTTCCCTGGACCAGTTAACCCCACTGTTCCTAGACCAGTTAGCCCCCACTGTTCCTAGACCAGTTAACCCCCACTGTTCCTAGACCAGTTAACCCACTGTTCCTAGACCAGTTAACCCACTGTTCCTAGACCAGTTAACCCCACTGTTCCTAGACCAGTTAACCCACTGTTCCTAGACCAGTTAACCCCACTGTTCCTAGACCAGTTAACCCACTGTTCCTAGACCAGTTAACTGTGTAATTAACTGACTTGCCTAGTTAAATAAAGGTTAAATAAAAAATATTTTAACTTAAAAAAAACTAATAACTCCTCCTTCTCCTCTCGTTCCTCCTCCTCTCCCTGTTCCTCCTCCTCTCTCGGTTCCTCCTCCTCTCCCTGTTCGCCTCCTCTCTGTTTCCTCTCTCCTGTTCCCCTCCACCCCCCTCCTCTGCTCTCTTCTGATTCATGTACATTTGAGTCATTTAGCTCGTTCTTATCCAGAGAGACTTACAGTAATGTGTGCAAACATTTTCATACTGGTCCCCGGTGGGAATCTAAACCCACAACCCTGTCGTTGCCATGCTCTACCGACTGAGCCATAAGGGACCCCCTCCTCAAACTCAACCCTGTCGTTGCCATGCTCTACCGACTGAGCCATAAGGGACCCCCTCCTCAAACTCAACCCTGTCGTTGCCATGCTCTACCAACTGAGCCATAAGGGACCCCCTCCTCAAACTCAACCCTGTCGTTGCCATGCTCTACCAACTGAGCCATAAGGGACCCCCTCCTCAAACTCAACCCTGTCGTTGCCATGCTCTACCAACTGAGCCATAAGGGGACCCCCTCCTCAAACTCAACCCTGTCGTTGCCGTGCTCTACCAACTGAGCCATAAGGGACCCCCTCCTCAAACTCAACCCTGTCGTTGCCATGCTCTACCAACTGAGCACAGGGGACCCCCTCAAACTCAACCCTGTATCGTTGCCATGCTCTACCAACTGAGCCATAAAGGGACCCCCTCCTCAAACTCAAACCTGTCGTTGCCATGCTCTACCAACTGAGCCATAAGGGACCCCCTCCTCAAACTCAACCCTGTCGTTGCCATGCTCTACCAACTGAGCCATAGGGGACCCCCTCCTCAAACTCAACCCTGTCGTTGCCATGCTCTACCAACTGAGCCATAAGGGACCCCCTCCTCAAACTCAACCCTGTCGTTGCCATGCTCTACCAACTGAGCCATAAGGACCCCTCCTCAAACTCAACCCTGTCGTTTGCCATGCTCTACCAACTGAGCCATAAGGGACCCCCTCCTCAAACTCAACCCTGTCGTTGCCATGCTCTACCAACTGAGCCATAAGGGACCCCCTCCTCAAACTCAACCCTGTCGTTGCCATGCTCTACCAACTGAGCCATAAGGGACCCCCTCCTCAAACTCAACCCTGTCGTTGCCATGCTCTACCAACTGAGCCATAAGGACCCCCTCCTCAAACTCAACCCTGTCGTTGCCATGCTCTACCAACTGAGCCATAAGGGACCCCCTCCTCAAACTCAACCCTGTCGTTGCAAGCACCATGCTCTACCAACTGAGCCAAAAGGGACCCCCTCCTCAAACTCAACCCTGTCGTTGCAAGCACCATGCTCTACCAACTGAGCCAAAAGGGACCCCCTCCTCAAACTCAACCCGTCGTTGCAAGCACCATGCTCTACCAACTGAGCCATAAGGGACCCCCTCCTCAAACTCAACCCCTGTCGTTGCCATGCTCTACCAACTGAGCCATAAGGGACCCCCTCCTCAAACTCAACCCCTGTCGTTGCCATGCTCTACCAACTGAGCCATAAGGGACCCCCTCCTCAAACTCAACCCCTGTCGTTGCCATGCTCTACCAACTGAGCCAAAAGGGACCCCCTCCTCAAACTCAACCCCTGTCGTTGCAGGCACCATGCTCTACCAACTGAGCCATAAGGGACCCCCTCCTCAAACTCAACCCCTGTCGTTGCCATGCTCTACCAACTGAACCAAAGGGACCCCCTCCTCAAACTCAACCCCTCGCATCTTCCTCCTCTTTTCTGTCTGTAACTTGAATCAATCCATCCTCTGGACACTGAAGGTGATAGATAGGTTGATACCCAGAAACTGGTCAACCATCAGGGTTCAGTCCTCTGGTCTTATTTAAAACAGTTCCTGCTAGGAGTTACAAATCTGTACACCTGCAGCTACCAACCAGCAATTGATCAGCAAGACAAATGACAGGAGGTGAGAATAAATCATCAAGAACCAACATGAGAGTGAGGTGGATGAGGAGGGAGAGGAGGAGAGAGAGAAGAGAGGAGAGAAGAGAAGAGAAGAGAGAGAGAAGAGAGAGAGAAGAGAGAGAGAAGAGAGGGAGAGAAGAGAGAGAGAAGAGAGAGAAGAGGAGAGGAGAAGAGAGAAGAGAGGAGAAGAGAGAGAGAAGAGGAGGAGGAGAAGAGAGAGAGAAGAGAGAGAGGAGAGAAGAGAAGGAGAGAGAGAGAGAAGAGAAGAGAGGAGAGAAAGGAGAGGAGAGAAGAGAGAAGAGAGGAGAGGAGAAGAGAGAGAGAAGAGAGAGGAGAGGAGAGAGAGGAAGAGAAGAGAGAGAGAGAAGAGAGGAGAGAAGAGGAGAGGAGAGAAGGAGAGGAGAGGAGAGAAGAGAGGAGAGAAAGAGAGGAGAGAGGAGAGAAGAGAGGAGAGAAGGCAGAGAGAGAGGAGGTCAGCAAGGGGTGAGTGAGGTGGATGAGGAGCTCAGTCAGCAAGGGGGTGAGTGAGGTGGATGAGGAGAGGAGAGGGGGTCAGTCAGCAAGGGGTGAGTGAGGTGGATGAGGAGAGGAGAGGGGTCAGTCGGCAAGGGGGTGAGTGAGGTGGATGAGGAGAGGAGAGGAGAGGAGCTCAGTCAGCAAGGGGGTGGATGAGGAGAGGAGAGGAGAAGAGGAGGAGAGAAGAGGAGAGAAGAGAAGAGAAGAGAGGAGAGGTCAGCAAGGGGGTGAGTGAGGTGGATGAGGAGAGGAGAGGAGCTCAGTCAGCAGGGGGTGAGTGAGGTGGATGAGGAGAGAGAGGAGCTCAGTCAGCAGGGGTGAGTGAGGTGGATGAGGAGAGGAGAGGGGGTCAGTCAGCAGGGGGGTGAGTGAGGTGGATGAGGAGAGGAGAGGGGCTCAGTCAGCAGGGGGGTGAGTGAGGTGGATGAGGAGAGGAGAGGGGCTCAGTCAGCAGGGGGGTGAGTGAGGTGGATGAGGAGAGGAGAAGAGAAGAGAAGATAAGAGAGGGGCTCAGCCAGCTATTGAGAAAGGCCGCCGTAGGCAGACATGGCTCTCAAGAGAAGACAGGCTATGTGCACACTGCCCACAAAATGAGGTGGAAACTGAGCTGCACTTCCTAACCTCCTGCCCAATGTATGACCATATTAGAGAGACATATTTCCCTCAGATAAGGTGAAAGCACCAATTTGTAAGTCGCTCTGGATAAGAGCGTCTGCTAAATGACTTAAATGTAAATGTAATTACACAGATCCACAAAGAATTCGAAAACAAACACGATTTTGATAAACTCCCATATACACAGTGTGACATCACAGCAGCAAGATTTGTGACCTGTTGCCACAAGAAAAGGGCAACCAGTGAAGAACAAACACCATTGTAAATACAACCCATATTTATGCTTATTTATTTTACCTTATGTACTTTAACCATTTGTACATTATTACAACACTGTATGTAGACATAATGACATTTGTAATGTCTTAATTGTTTTGAAACTTCTGTATGTGTAATGTTTACTGTTAGTTTTTATTGTTTATTTCACTTTTGTATATTATCTACCTCACTTGCTTTGGCAATGTTAACACATGTTTCCCATGCCAATAAAGCCCCTTGAATTGAATGGAATTGAGTGAGTTGGATGAGGAGAGGAGAGGAGAGGAGAGAGGAGAGAGGAGGGAGGAGAGGAGAGGAGAGGAGAGGAGAGGAGAGGAGAGGAGAGAGGAGAGGAGAGGAGAGGAGAGGAGAGGAGAGGAGAGGAGAGGAGCTCCACAAGGCTCTTACCTCTGTGTATCTGACCACTACAAGTTTAGAGAGGAGGCACTGCAGATGATATCTCAGGTCATTTCATCTCCCTATTTTCTCAAGCTGTCCTCCTGCCTGTGACAAAGTCCCACGACTGCAGTGCCAACCCCCTGGGAAGAGAAGAGACTACAGCCACTTCTCCTCGCCAACGCCGTCGGCTCCCAGGGCTGGTGGACGCATAAATCTAGCTTAATTAAAGGAAGAGTTTCATCTCAGATGGAAACGGGCTGGGGACTCTGGGATATCCGGGAAGCTGGATGGCGGTCCATAGGGAAGCATATTAAAGATATTTAAACTGAGATGAGGTAGAGAAACTCACTAGTAACACTTCGGAGGGTGTGTAATAGGGGAGCACGGAAGGTTTTAAAACCTCAGGAGAAACCAAGTAGAGAAGGGAAGTCAGGAGAAAACAGAGAGAGAAGAACGTCAGGAGAAACACAGTAGAGAAGGAAGTCAGGAGAAACACAGTAGAGAAGGAAGACAGGAGAAACACAGTAGAGAAGAACAT
>NW_027035321.1:0-10188 GCF_034236695.1 Oncorhynchus nerka | reverse complement strand
TCCGTCGGCGTTAATCGCATCTCCATTTTCTTCACTGCACGGATCCTTTTAAACACACGCATTTCCTCACGGAAGCTGTTAAGCACAGAACACAGCTACAGTCAATGCTTGCTGACATCGCTGATGACTCTAGCCAAAATCATGTAAAAGTTACGCCCAATATCACAGGAGCTATGTTTTATTCTTTCTGCCACTGCTTTAAACAAAATGGACTAAACTTTTAGGGACAAATTTGAGCAAATTCAAATTTTTTCAATAATCGTGGTTAATCACAATTAACTAACGCAATTAACCATTTTAATCGTTTGACAACCCTAAAGAATAGACATTTTCAAAGTCCGTAAATTACATCTTTTAAACTTGAACTTAGAACTGAAAATGAACGTGACTGCAATGTCAGACAGAGAATACTTTTCAACATATTCTCTCTCATTGGGGTCTGTCTAAAAATGATAGTAAGACAAAAACAGTATGCCATAGCTCTATGCCTATGTTGGTGTGAATGGTGCAGATCTCTTGTAAAGAGTGCCCAAGACGCCAAAACACCGGTGGAATGAGCACACTCAGAATCTCCGGGGGCTGTAAACCCTTGCTAATATAAGTATATAATAGCCTCCTCCACAATCCAATGGGATAGCTGTTGATGAGAGAGGGGCCACGTTTGCAGGCGCACAGGAAATGAAGAGTAGGTCACCCTTTTTCCATGCTCTAGTTTGTCCAAGTAGAAGCGCAACACGTGTACTGGACATAAACGACGGAGATGCCCTTCTTCTGTAGAGTAGAATGGTGACCGGTGGAAATCAATTAGCTCCAAGGTGATACAATTGTAATTGCAGCTGACTTTAGGCATAAAGGTGGGATTGAGTAACAACGTTACTTGGGGGAACCCCGGGGAAACTGTAGGCATGAATGGTGGACTAAAGTGCATGCAGCTCACTCACTCGCTTTGCAGAGGTAAGGGCAATCAGCAAACCGGTCTTAAAGGAGAGATATTTAAAACTCCACACATTCCAGCTGCTCAAAGGTTGCTGAGAAAATAATTGCATCAAGAACAATAGGCAGGTCCAAAGACGGGGCTAAAGGGAAAGGGGATACCTAGTCAGTTGTACAACTGAATGCAGTCCACTGAAATGTGTCTTCTGCATTTAACCCAACCCCTCTGAATCAGAGAGATGCCTTGCTCAGGGGCAGAACGTTCTTAAATTGTCCGCTGGGGATTCGATCCAACAACCTTTGGTTACTGGCCCAAAGCTCTAAGCATGAGCTGCCTGCCGAAGCAGGGATTAGGCAGCAAGCGACATGCTTCCTTCATGAAACACCACATTTCATACAGGTGTTACTCTACTCTAGTTGTCAAGCCTAGATGACAGACAGCTGCTAAATGGATCTAAACAATTAACTGTTTGGTCACACCACTTCTTGCAAACCAGCCACTTTACAGTGAGGAAGTCTTGAAAGGAGCTCACCACTCTGGACACTCTGGGTAGTCTAGAAGACAAGAGAGAACAAATGGCATTCAGATTCTCCTCCTCCTCACAAGCCATGCACAGCGCGCCATAGTTTCTAGAGGACGGAAAATAGGCTAGAGACAGCGGTGATATGCTACATGAAGATGAAATTGACAACCATTTCAAAATAGAAACACATGCATTGCTAAATAGATACATTGCAAACATAAAAATCTAGACAAAGAGAAATTCATTCACACAAGGAACCACAGACCTGTCAGTGGCAGTGTCCCAGACAACAATATCTAACCTGTTCCGAATAAAGGGTTTAAAACACCGTTTCCCATGCTTTTCAATTAACCATAAACAATTAATGAACATGCACCTGTGGAACGTCGTTAAGACACTAACAGCTTACAGACGATAGGCAATTAAGGTCACAGTTATGACAACAGGAGACAAAAGAGGCCTTTCTACTGACTCTGAAAAACACCAAAGAAAGAGCCCAGGGTCTCTGCTCATCTGCGTGAACGTGCCTAGGCATGCTGCAAGGAGGCATGAGGACTGCAGATGTGGCCAGGGCAATAAATTGTGATGTCCGTACTAGAGGTCAACCGACTATGATTTTTCAACGCCGGCCGATTATTGGAGGACCAAAAGCGATACGATTAAATCGGCCAATTTTTATTTATTTATTTGTAATGACAATTACAACAATACTGAATGAACACTTATTTTACTTTAATATACATAAATAAAAATACATTTAGCCTCAAATAAATAATGAAACTTGTTCAATTTGGTTTAAATAATGCAAAAACAAAGTGTTGGAGAAGTAAAAGTGAAAAGTGCAATATGTGCCATGTAAAAAAGCTAACGTTTGAGTTCCTTGCTCAGAACATAAGAAAAGTTTGTGGTTCCTTTTAACATGAGAATTCAATATTCAAGGTAAGAGGTTTTAGGTTGTAGTTATTATAGGAATTATAGAACTATTTCTCTCTATACCATTTGTATTTCATTAACCTTTGACTATTGGATGTTCTTATAGGCACTATAGTATTGCCAGTGTAACAGTATAGCTTCCGTCCCTCTCCTCGCTCCTCCCTGGGCTCAAACCAGAAACAAATCAGCCACACTCAAAGCAGCGTTACCCATTGCTCCACAAAAGCCGCAGCCCTTGCAAAGCAAGGGGAACAACTACTCCAAGTCTCAGAGCGGTGACGTTTGAAATGCTATTAGCGCGCACCCCTAACTAGCTAGCCATTTCACATCGGTTACACCAGACATTAGGCTGATAGGCTTGAAGTCATAAACAGCACTGTGCTTGCGAAGAGCTGCTGGCAAAACGCACAAAAGTGCTGTTTGAATGAATGCTTATGAGCCTGCTGCTGCCTACCATCACTCAGTCAGACTGCTCTATCAAATCATAGACTTAATTATAACATAACACACAAATACAAGCCTTTGGTCATTAATATGGTAGAATTCGAAACTATCATTTAGAAAACAAAACGTTTATTATTTCAGTGAAATACAGAACCGTTCGGTATTTTATCTAACGGGTGGAATCCTAAGTCTAAATATTCTTGTTACATTGCATAACCTTCAATGTTATGTCATAATTACGTAAAATTCTGGCAAATTAGTTCGCAATGAGCTAGGCAGCCCAAACGGTTGCATATACCTGGACTCTGCGTGCAATGAACGCAAAGCCTGGTTAATATTGCCTGCTAACCTGGATTTCTTTTAGCTAAATATGCAGGTGAAAAAAATATGTACTTCTGTGTATTGATTTTAAGAAAGGCATTGGTGTTTATGGTTAGGTACAGTCGTCCAACGAGTGCTTTTTCGCAAATGCGCTTTTGTTAAATCATCCCCAGCGTTGCATCGATTATATGCAACGCAGGATACGCTAGATAAACTAGATATCATCTACCATGTGTAGTTATAACTAGTGATTATGATTGATTGATTGTTTTTTATAAGATAAGTTTAATGCTAGCTAGCAACTTACCTTGGCTTCTACTGCATTCGTGTAACAGGCAGTCTCCTTGTGGAGTGCAACGAGAGGCGGGTGGTTATAGCGTTGGACTAGTTAACTGTAAGGTTGCAAGATTGGATCCCCGAGCTGACAAGGTGAAAATCTGCTCGTTCTGCCCCTGAACTAGGAGCGGTTAACCCACCGTTCCTAGGGCCGTCATTGAAAATAAGAATGTGTTCTTAACTGACTTGCCGAGTTAAAAGGTATAAAATAAAATACTTTTTTTGTTTTTAAATCCTCAAAAATCAGGCGCCCAAAAATACAGATTTCGATTGTTATAAAACAGAAGTGGCCCTAATTAATTGGCCCATTCACGATTAAATGATGGGCCTCTAGTCCGTACTGTGACGCCTAAGACGACACTGCAGGGGAGGCAGGATGGACAGCTGATCCACATCCTCAGCAGTGGCAGACCATGTGTAACAACACCTGCACAGGATCGGTACATCCCGACATCACACCTGCGGGGACAGGTACAGGATGGCAACAACTGCCCGAGTTACACCAGGCACTTTATCCCTCCATCAGTGCTCAGACTGTCTGCAATAGGCTGAGAGGCTGGACTGGGGCTTGTAGGCCTGTTGTAGGTGGGTCCTCACCAGACATCACCGGCAACAACGTAAACTTATGGGCACAAACCCACCATCTCTGGACTAGACAGGACTGGCAAAAGGTGCTCTTCACTGGCCGAGTCGTGGTTTTGTCTCACCAGGGGTGATGGTCGGATTCACGTTTATCGTCAAAGGAATTAGCGTTACAGCGAGCCCTGTACTCTGGAGCAAGATCGATTTGGAAATGTAGGGTCTGTCATGGTCTGGGGCAGTGTGTCACAGCATCATCAGACTGAGCTTGATGTCATTACGGGCAATCTCCAACGCTGTGCGTTACAGGGAAGCAAGAACTGGCAAATTTGGTGCAGTCCATAAGAAGATGAACTGCAGTACTTAATACAGCTGGTGGCCACACCAGATACTGACTGTTACTTTTGATTTTGACCCCCCTTTGTTCAGGGACACATTATTCCATTTATGTTAGTCACATGTCTGTGGAAGTTGTTCAGTTTATGTCTCAGTTGTTGAATCTTGTTATGTTCATACAAATATTTACACATGTTTAAATTTGCTGAAAATAAACGCAGTTGACAGTGAGAGGATGTTTCTTTTTTTGCTGAGTTCACGTCACCCATTGCTTCAAGCCACACCTCGCTACACCCAACAAACCGGAGCAAACGTACCTCAGTCTGTTCAAGAACATTCAAAAAGAACGTTTAGGGAAAAGCATTGTACTTCAGTACAAACCGTTTCTAGCGTAGCAAATGTTCAGAAAACTGAATGATCCTCTGTTTGCAGGCGAGTGGCTCCCTTTAGATCCCCCCACAGTGGATGTGTCATAATACTCATAAAACCTAGCAGTCAAACAGGGAAATTGTTTAAATGATTTTTTCCACCATTCCGTTTCCCATTTTAGAAACACTTAAAACAAGGGCCATGTTTTGTGTAGGCTTACCCTGGTGTGAGGTTTTGATATTCGTGTAAATATCTCTCAGACAAGGTGACTTTTAAATCAATAAAATTCAGCTCTATTTACTCTCAGATTCAGAAAATGATAATTAATGACATCATGTAAGACTACAAATACATGCATGTCTCTCTAGCTGACACCTTTGCTAACAGGTATTGTTTTATTTTTAAAACATGACCAAAAATAGTTTATTTTTATTTTTAAATGTGGCCAATTTATGCATTACTACATTTTGCTAACATTAGATAGTTAATCCAGAGTGCTTACCTTTGCCTGTATTCAGCAGTCTAGTCCAGATAGTAGATAGATAGTATTTGTAGTTCCGTCGGATAGCCTCATTAGCAGCTAATTAGCATTTCATATTTTTTTATACCAGCGAATATATTAATAAGTCACCTTGTCCGAGAGAGAGATTTACAGTTATCAAAACGTTACGTCAGTAAATTTACACATAAGAGTCTAAAATCCCTTATGGGAAAAATGAATGGTTTGAACCATTTCCCCGTTTGACCGCTAGGTTATATGGGTATTATGACTCATATTGTGGTACTCTTTGGAGGAGAAGCTCACCTCATTCTTGACCCTGTTGACTCATCAGTGGGAAAGATTTGTTTCTCTTTTGGTCCATTCAACAACAGGCGATACGATCCTTGTTTCAGCAGGATGTTGTATCTATACCTTATGTCATGCCTTATTGGAATGGATTTATTGATAATATCTGTTGGAAAAAAGTTTGGATGTTGCCACACACATACCTACTTGTTAACAAAATTGAGAAGTTTCCTTTAAAATTATTCATAAATATTATCCTGCCAACCACTATATGAAGAAGTTTAAAAGAGAGAAACATCAACTCAAATTGCTCCCTTTTAACAATGACCACCCAGAAACAGTTGTGCATCTTTTTTGGCATTGTATGCATGTAAAGAAAACTGTGGCAAGACATCAGTAGGTTTTTATAATTGAACACATTTATGAAGATTTTACACTATTGTGGAGAGATGTACTGTTTGGATTCTTTACATACAATAGAAATAAGCGCAATCATTTTTACGTAATTAATTTCATTATACTTTTGGCCAAATTTCATATACACAAATGTTAATTTACAAACAGAAAACCACATTTTCGTACCCTACAAAAGAAATTGAACTGTATTTTAAGACGGTTAAATGCTCTACTAACAAAAAAGCTGTTAGAATTGTAAGAGTATATGCATGTCCCTTAAGGTCCTTGTGTAATTGTAATGTGATATTGCTCCCTAAGCTCGATTGTCCATTGTTTGTAATCTATGTATGCTTGTGTTCCCTCATGTGCTTTATGTATTGATTTGATATTAATTTTTAAAAAAATTAAAAAAAAATTAAAAGCTCACCTCATTCACCACTTCACCTGTCTCCAACAGATGGCGTGTGATTGGATTTACTTTGAACATGTGGACATGCATGTGGACATGCCCATAGCTGACATTGAAACGAATATTTGAAATATAACCTATTTCAAGACAAACGAAAATGCTAAAATGTTTGAGTTGATTATAAAATCACAAGGAATGCAGGCCAATGCACGGTTTAAATAAAATGGCTCAAGCCTATTAACGTTGGCTACAGTTAGTATTTTTAAATGTTCAAGAAACTCTTAAGTAGCTACATACATCGTTTTAATAAACAATTAAGTTTAATCTGTAGTCTCCAGAAAACTAATATTGGGTTTACCAATGAGCGGGCGAAGATGAACCAGACGTTGGCGGGGATGTTGTCCTCTCTGGAAAAAAAAATATATACTCCAGTTTTAGATTGCAGAGATAAGACTTCAATATAGTTTTTCCCCCTGCAGTGATAAACTTTACACAAACAGAAATAAAGGGCTAAGAATACCTTTCCTTTGTTGGAGAGCACTCTCGACAAGCGTAACCTATAACTTATAGTTCTCACCTCTTTAAATTGTTCCATTGCCAACAGAAATATGTTTAGCTCTTAATTGCCGCACGTCTTCATGCTTTGGAATATTCGGTGTGATAGAAGACGACTCTTTTCAACTGGTAGATTTCTGCTGCTTGTACTAGATAGGTGGTGTCGAATGCTAGAACGCTCAGTCACTCCTTAAAACCATGGACCCGAAACTACGTCAGATCAGAGGGAACGACGTCACGAGGGGGCTTGTTTTCTTATCCGTAAGTTTCGTTTAGGAGAAAAAGGAGAGTTATGACACTGGCAACTTGGCATGGACCCCCTCAGGCTTGCAGTGGAAGTCCGTTACATAACAGGCGATAATGAATGTATTGTTTGCTTTACGTCCCAAGAATAACTGACAAAAAATGTAAGAAGTTCAAAAGGCACAAATATAACGCTGATTTATTTGGCTTTTTCACTTAAAACAGCTGCATATCGTTGGCAATGCAAAATGAGAAAATTCTGAAACTGTGTAGTATGGACAGTACATAAAAACACCTTACAAAAATAAATAAAATATTAGACTATTACAGTTAAATGTAATACATTAAATAGCTATTATGTTATTCACTGACAATGGATATGATTGAATAAAATATGTTGCATTGGATCCTCATTAAGGAATATGAGACGAGAGAAAATAAATATAATTCCTCCATCAAAGAATGGACAAAAAAACTCAAGCCCATAACCCGGAATGTAAAGGGAATACATTGTAATCATCTTATCATGACTTGTAGCCGAACAAGTTTTAGTTATGCCTAGTGTATCAAGAGATCAAGCAAGACTCTTGGCCGACGCCATGCAATAAAAAAATTAAAAATATTTATTTGTGCCCGATGTACAGCACAACGCTAACAGAGATAAGATAAAAAAGTAGAAAAGAAACACATGCTTCTACCAGTGTTCTGTTCAAACACCCTTTTGGAATAGCTCTCCTTGACTGCACAGGAAGACAGGCACTGAAATAGGGGTACTGAGTCAAGCAGCATCTGCAGCAGAAGCAAAACTATTCCAGACACATCTAACCTCACAGAGCTCACATACATAACACAGTGTTATTTAAAAAGGCACAATGGCCACATATGATTATCATTGGATCAAGTCATTATCAAGTAGTCACATACAAAAAATATACACCTTTTACAGTGAAAAGGCTCACTGAGGGAACGTTGTACAGTAAAAACTACCATTGTTAAATCTTCCAACAGAAGAATTCTCCCTTGTATTGCCAAGTATTTTGTACCCAACCATACTTGACATAAGGTGGGACTCCATTGCAAATAAAACAGGTTCTCTCTGCCCACACTAGTTCATTTCACCCCTGGCTTCTGATGCATCCACCTGGGATTTTCCATCCTGAGCCATTTTGTCTCAGTAGTGAAAGGCACTTGGTTTGGGCTGCTGCTGCCTGGCACGCAGGTCCCAGGCAATGCAGGCCTGGTCCTCACAAGCACTGGAAAGAGCCACAGGGCCCAGTATGTGTCCACTGTATAAGGCAATCAATCAAATATATTTATAAACACCCTTTTACATCCGCAGGTGTCACAAAGTGCTATACAGAAACCCAGCCTAAACCCCCAAGGCACGCTCCTTCTGTGCCGCACTCCATCACCTGGCTTTCAGGCAGGCTCCGTGTCCTGTGTGGCACTGGTGGTTCAGGATTTGTAGGGGGGATTTCTGAGGTGGAGGGTTCTGAGGGCTGGGTGGGCATCTGTCCATGGGGGCAGGTCTGGCAGTGTAGACGAGGGTGATGTAGGCAGTACTGGTTTGGCTGGTAAGGATGTGGATGATACTGGTAATATGGTTGTGTTGTTGTGATTGACAGTGACTGTATGGGTGTAGAGTCTGATACGGTCACTGACTGTATGGGGTCTGTGGATGGAATTGTGCTCGACCCCATCACAGGCTGTGAGGGTACTGTGTTTGACACCTTCTCAGGCTGTGAGGGTACTGTGTTTGACACCTTCTCAGGCTGTGAGGGTAGTGTGTTTGACACCTTCTCAGGCTGTGAGGGTAGTGTGTTTGACACCTTCTCAGGCTGTGAGGGTACTGTGTTTGACACCTTCTCAGGCTGTGAGGGTAGTGTGTTTGACACCTTCTCAGGCTGTGAGGGTACTGTGTTTGACACCTTCTCAGGCTGTGAGGGTACTGTGTTTGACACCTTCTCAGGCTGTGAGGGTACTGTGTTTGACGGTGTGGGTTCCTCTGGCTGCGGCGTGTGTGTCTGCAGCGGGGGGGTGGTCTCGGGGTGTGTGTAGGGAGTCCGTATCCAGGAGAGCTGCTCTGAGCTGGAGTAGTAGGGAAGGAATGACCTCTCGTGGGCACAGGTGCGCATGGCCAGGTAGGTGTGGAGCGGGAGGTGAAGTAGGTGACAAAGTCATCAGCGATGGAGCCCAGAGTCTCCTGGACCTCAGCTGGTAACTCCCTGTAATGGTGCTTCTATAGGAGGGACAAAAGAAGGATTCATATACACAGACATCTAAATCAGGTAAACACACATAGGAGGCTGTTGCATAGAAAAGGGTCTGCATACATTGTTACACCAAATCATAATTCACCAACTAAAAGTACAGCTTTCATGGTTGTTAACAAATTCAAGTTAAAAAATGTTAATAGATTGCTTTTTATAAATGTTGTGCTACATTTAACTGCCGAAACTGCTGTTGGTGAAGTCTCTTCCTTCGTAGGTGTTGTCAGAGGTCAGCATGTGGGAGAAGCCGAGATCAGGGATGATCGATGAGTTTCCCACTAGTAATTAGAAGTTGTAGGTGCGTTCAAGTGGATTTTCCCAGTCAGTATATGGTAAATACCACCTTCCCACTTGGTTATGAATGCAGCATTAGTTCCACAAGCTCAAAATATCTGCAAACTAACACAGTAACAGATATTAATGCTGATTTAATTTGGCATTTTCACTCCAACAATGGCAGACATGTTGGCAAAAGGAGACATGCAAAACTGAAAAGGAATATCATAAAACAAACTATTCTTGCATTCAGGATGGCATGTTAGAAATGAAAATCTTAACAGTAAAAGGCATCGTCAGGCGAGACTGCAAAAGATTTACTGTTCACTTTTGCACAAAACCCTCTTCACTTAATTTTAAACAGCTTGCATTAGACAACATACTGTACATTCTTGGGGTTTTTGATGTACAATGAACAGTACAAAATAAACCTGAAGTAAATGTATTCCACTTAAAAATCAAATATTAACAAACTCT
>NW_027035320.1:0-10188 GCF_034236695.1 Oncorhynchus nerka | reverse complement strand
CTGGCGTCGTGAGGGGAGTTTGTTCCACCATTGGGGGGCCAGAGCAGCGAACAGTTTTGACTGGGCTGAGCGGGAACTGTACTTCCTCAGTGGTAGGGAGGCGAGCA
The DNA here is from genome assembly GCF_034236695.1 of Oncorhynchus nerka. Taxonomy (NCBI): domain Eukaryota; kingdom Metazoa; phylum Chordata; class Actinopteri; order Salmoniformes; family Salmonidae; genus Oncorhynchus; species Oncorhynchus nerka. The sequence continues at coordinate 10,081 of NW_027035320.1, read as the reverse complement.
GGCCAGAGGTGGATGAGTGGTGCCGTTCCCCTCACAGCTCCGTAGGCAAGCACCATGGTCTTGTAGCGGATGCGAGCTTCAACTGGAAGCCAGTGGAGGGAGCGGAGGAGCGGGGTGACGTGAGAGAACTTGGGAAGGTTGAACACCAGACGGGCTGCGGCGTTCTGGATGAGTTGTAGGGGTTTAATGGCACAGGCAGGGAGCCCAGCCAACAGCGAGTTGCAGTAATCCAGACGGGAGATGACAAGTGCCTGGATTAGGACCTGCGCCGCTTCCTGTGTGAGGCAGGGTCGTACTCTGCGGATGTTGTAGAGCATGAACCTACAGGAACGGGCCACCGCCTTGATGTTATTGAGAACGACAGGGTGTTGTCCAGGATCACGCCAAGGTTCTTAGCGCTCTGGGAGGAGGACACGATGGAGTTGTCAACCGTGATGGCGAGATCATGGAGCGGGCAGTCCTTCCCGGGAGGAAGAGCAGCTCCGTCTTGCGAGGTTCAGCTTGAGGTGATGATCCGTCATCCACACTGATATGTCTGCCAGACATGCAGAGATGCGATTCGCCACCTGGTCATCAGAAGGGGGAAAGGAGAAGATTAATTGTGTGTCGTCTGCATAGCAATGATAGGAGAGACCATGTGAGGTTATGACAGAGCCAAGTGACTTGGTGTATAGCGAGAATAGGAGAGGGCCTAGAACAGAGCCCTGGGGACACCAGTGGTGAGAGCACGTGGTGAGGAGACGGATTCTCGCCACGCCACCTGGTAGGAGCGACCTGTCAGGTAGGACGCAATCAAGCGTGGGCCGCGCCGGAGATGCCCAACTCGGAGAGGGTGGAGAGGAGGATCTGATGGTTCACAGTATCGAAGGCAGCCGATAGGTCTAGAAGGATGAGAGCAGAGGAGAGAGAGTTAGCTTTAGCAGTGCGGGCGCCTCCGTGATACAGAGAAGAGCAGTCTCAGTTGAATGACTAGTCTTGAAACCTGACTGATTTGGATCAAGAAGGTCATTCTGAGAGAGATAAGCGGGAGAGCTGGCCAAGGACGGCACGTTCAAGAGTTTTGGAGAAAAAGAAAGAAGGGATACTGGTCTGTAGTTGTTGACATCGGAGGGATCGAGTGTAGGTTTTTCAGAAGGGTGCAACTCTCGCTCTCTTGAAGACGGGAGGGACGTAGCCAGCGGTCAGGGATGAGTTGATGAGCGAGGTGAGGTAAGGGAGAAGGTCACGGAGATGGTCTGGAGAAGAGGGAGGATAGGGTCAAGCGGGCAGGTTGTTGGGCGGCCGGCCGTCACAAGGCGCGAGATGTCATCTGGAGAGAGAGGAGAAAGAGGTCAGAGCACAGGGTAGGGCAGTGTGAGCAGAACCAGCGGTGTCGTTTGACTTAGCAAACGAGGATCGGATGTCGTCGACCTTCTTTTCAAAATGGTTGTGAAGTCATCTGCAGAGAGGAGGAGGGGGAGGGGAGGAGGATTCAAGAGGGAGGAGAAGGTGGCAAAGAGCTTCCTAGGGTTAGAGGCAGATGCTTGGAATTTAGAGTGGTAGAAAGTGGCTTTAGCAGCAGAGACAGAGGAGGAAAATGTAGAGAGGAGGGAGTGAAAGGATGCCAGGTCCGCAGGGGCGGTTTTCCTCCATTTCCGCTCGGCTGCCCGGAGCCCTGTTCTGTGAGCTCGCAATGAGTCGTCGAGCCACGGAGCGGGAGGGAGGACCGAGCCGGCCTGGAGGATAGGGGACATAGAGAGTCAAAGGATGCAGAAAGGGAGGAGAGGAGGGTTGAGGAGGCAGAATCAGGAGATAGGTTGGAGAAGGTTTGAGCAGAGGAAGAGATGATAGGATGGAAGAGGAGAGAGTAGCGGGGAGAGAGCGAAGGTTGGGACGGCGCGATACCATCAGTAGTAGGGGCAGTGTGGGAAGTGTTGGATGAGAGCGAGAGGGAAAAGGATACAAGGTAGTGGTCGGAGACTTGGAGGAGTTGCAATGAGGTTAGTGGAGGAACAGCATCTAGTAAAGATGAGGTCGAGCGTATTGCCTGCCTTGTGAGTAGGGGGAAGGTGAGAGGGTGAGGTCAAAGAGGAGAGGAGTGGAAAGAAGGAGGCAGAGAGGAATGAGTCAAAGGTAGACGTGGGGAGGTTAAAGTCGCCCAGAACTGTGAGAGGTGAGCCGTCCTCAGGAAAGGAGCTTATCAAGGCATCAAGCTCATTGATGAACTCTCCGAGGGAACCTGGAGGCGATAAATGATAAGGATGTTAAGCTTGAAAGGGCTGGTAACTGTGACAGCATGGAATTCAAAGGAGCGATAGACAGATGGGTAAGGGGAAAGAAGAATGACCACTTGGGAGAGATGAGGATCCGGTGCCACCACCCCGCTGACCAGAAGCTCTCGGGGTGTGCGAGAACACGTGGGCGGACGAAGAGAGCAGTAGGAGTAGCGGTGTTGTCTGTGGTGATCCATGTTTCCGTCAGAGCCAAGAAGTCGAGGACTGGAGGGAGGCATAGGCTGAGATGAACTCTGCCTTGTTGGCCGCAGATCGGCAGTTCCAGAGGCTACCGGAGACCTGGAACTCCACGTGGGTCGTGCGCGCTGGGACCACCAGATTAGGGTGGCTGCGGCCATGCGGTGTGGAGCGTTTGTATGGTCTGTGCAGAGAGGAGAGAACAGGGATAGACAGACACATAGTTGACAGGCTAGAGAAGAGGCTACGCTAATGCAGAGGAGATTGGAATGACAAGTGGACTACACGTCTCGAATGTTCAGAAAGTTAAGCTTACGTAGCAAGAATCTAATTGACTAAAATGATTAAAATGATACAGTACTGCTGAGGTAGGCTAGCTGCGTTGTTGACACTACCTAATCAAGTCGTTCCGTTGAGTGTGAAGTTTCTACAATGCTGCTTTTCGGGGCTAGCTGGCTAGCTAGCAGTGTTGGTTACGTTACGTTGCGTTAGGAGAACGACAATAGCTGGCTAGCTAACCTAGAAAATCGCTCTAGACTACACAATTATCTTTGAAACACGCCCCTACACTCTAACCACTAGGCTACCTGCCGCCCCTACACTCTAACCACTAGGCTTACCTGCCGCCCCTACACTCTAACCACTAGGCTTGGCCTGCCGCCCCTACACTCTAACCACTAGGCTACCTGCCCCCCTACACTCTAACCACTAGGCTTACCTGCCGCCCCTACACTCTAACCACTAGGCTACCTGCCGCCCCTACACTCTAACCACTAGGCTTACCTGCCGCCCCTACACTCTAACCACTAGGCTACCTGCCGCCCCTACACTCTAACCACCAGGCTTACCTGCCGCCCCTACACTCTAACCACTAGGCTACTTGCCGCCCTACACTCTAACCACTAGGTTACCTGCCGCCCTACACTCTAACCACTAGGCTTACCTGCCGCCCTACACTCTAACCACTAGGCTACCTGCCGCCCCTACACTCTAACCACTAGGCTTACCTGCCGCCCCTACACTCTAACCACTAGGCTACCTGCCGCCCCCTACACTCTAACCACTAGGCTACCTGCCGCCCCTACCTCTAACCACTAGGCTTACCTGCCGCCCCTACCTCTAACCACTAGGCTTACCTGCCGCCCCTACACTCTAACCACTAGGCTACCTGCCGCCCCTACACTCTAACCACTAGGCTTACCTGCCGCCCCTACACTCTAACCACTAGGCTACCTGCCGCCCCTACACTCTAACCACTAGGCTACCTGCCGCCCCTACACTCTAACCACTAGGCTACCTGCCCCCCTACACTCTAACCACTAGGCTTACCTGCCGCCCTACACTCTAACCACTAGGCTACCTGCCGCCCCTACACTCTAACACTAGGCTACCTGCCGCCCTACACTCTAACCACTAGGCTTACCTGCCGCCCTACACTCTAACCACTAGGCTACCTGCCGCCCCTACACTCTAACCACTAGGCTACCTGCCGCCCCTACACTCTAACCACTAGGCTACCTGCCGCCCCTACACTCTAACCACTAGGCTACCTGCCGCCCCTACACTCTAACCACTAGGCTACCTGCCGCCCCTACACTCTAACCACTAGGCTACCTGCTGCTCAAACCTCTGTGAAGCAGTGACGACATGGTACTGATTACAACTTGGATTTTTAATCCAAACAATCAGATGGTTATGAAGGGGTCTCATTTGGTCTTTCTCTTTGTTCTTGTCCTGCTGTGGTGAGGTACCCACACTGTCTCCTGTCCTGCTGTGGTGAGGTACCCACACTGTCTCCTGTCCTGCTGTGGTGAGGTACCCACACGGTCTCCTGTCCTGCTGTGGTGAGGTACCCACACGGTCTCCTGTCCTGCTGTGGTGAGGTACCCACACGGTCTCCTGTCCTGCTGTGGTGAGGCCCCACACGGTCTCCTGTCCTGCTGTGGTGAGGTACCCACACGGTCTCCTGTCCTGCTGTGGTGAGGTACCCACGGTCTCCTGTCCTGCTGTGGTGAGGTACCCACACTGTCTCCTGTCCTGCTGTGGTGAGGTACCCACACGGTCTCCTGTCCTGCTGTGGTGAGGTACCCACACGGTCTCCTGTCCTGCTGTGGTGAGGTACCCACACGGTCTCCTGTCCTGCTGTGGTGAGGTACCCACACGGTCTCCTGTCCTGCTGTGGTGAGGTACCCACACTGTCTCCTGTCCTGCTGTGGTGAGGTACCCACACGGTCTCCTGTCCTGCTGTGGTGAGGTACCCACACGGTCTCCTGTCCTGCTGTGGTGAGGTACCCACACTGTCTCCTGTCCTGCTGTGGTGAGGTACCCACACGGTCTCCTGTCCTGCTGTGGTGAGGTACCCACACGTCTCCTGTCCTGCTGTGGTGAGGTACCCACACTGTCTCCTGTCCTGCTGTGGTGAGGTACCCACACGGTCTCCTGTCCTGCTGTGGTGAGGTACCCACACGTCTCCTGTCCTGCTGTGGTGAGGTACCCACACGGTCTCCTGTCCTGCTGTGGTGAGGTACCCACACGGTCTCCTGTCCTGCTGTGGTGAGGTACCCACACGGTCTCCTGTCCTGCTGTGGTGAGGTACCCACACGGTCTCCTGTCCTGCTGTGGTGAGGTACCCACACGGTCTCTGTCCCTGCTGTGGTGAGGTACCCACACGGTCTCCTGTCCTGCTGTGGTGAGGTACCCACACGGTCTCCTGTCCTGCTGTGGTGAGGTACCCACACGGTCTCCTGTCCTGCTGTGGTGAGGTACCCACACTGTCTCCTGTCCTGCTGTGGTGAGGTACCCACACGGTCTCATGTCCTGCTGTGGTGAGGTACCTACACGGTCTCCTGTCCTGCTGTGGTGAGGTACCCACACGGTCTCCTGTCCTGCTGTGGTGAGGTACCCACACGGTCTCCTGTCCTGCTGTGGTGAGGTACCCACACGGTCTCCTGTCCTGCTGTGGTGAGGTACCCACACGGTCTCCTGTCCTGCTGTGGTGAGGTACCCACACGGTCTCCTGTCCTGCTGTGGTGAGGTACCCACACGTCTCCTGTCCTGCTGTGGTGAGGTACCCACACGGTCTCCTGTCCTGCTGTGGTGAGGTACCCACACGGTCTCCTGTCCTGCTGTGGTGAGGTACCCACACTGTCTCCTGTCCTGCTGTGGTGAGGTACCCACACAGTCTCCTGTCCTGCTGTGGTGAGGTACCCACACTGTCTCCTGTCCTGCTGTGGTGAGGTACCCACACGGTCTCCTGTCCTGCTATGGTGAGGTACCCACACGGTCTCCTGTCCTGCTGTGGTGAGGTACCCACACGGTCTCCTGTCCTGCTGTGGTGAGGTACCCACACTGTCTCCTGTCCTGCTGTGGTGAGGTACCCACACGGTCTCCTGTCCTGCTATGGTGAGGTACCCACACGGTCTCCTGTCCTGCTGTGGTGAGGTACCCACACTGTCTCCTGTCCTGCTATGGTGAGGTACCCACACTGTCTCCTGTCCTGCTGTGGTGAGGTACCCACACGGTCTCCTGTCCTGCTATGGTGAGGTACCCACACGGTCTCCTGTCCTGCTGTGGTGAGGTACCCACACGGTCTCCTGTCCTCACCATGACATGGACCTTTTAGGCCATGACTTCTCTCTCTCTCCCTCTCTGATCATGCCTAGATTATGAATGCTATGTTAATGCGAGTAATGCCTTGTAATTTAAGTTTATGTGAATCCATTTATTTTTTTACAATGTAATTACATCTATTTGATAGACAATTCTCAGACCTTTGTTGACAGCCTATTACTGTGACTCAACAATACCTGCATGCGCATTGTTATTTATCTTCTGGACTCAGATACTATTCGGTTTAATAGACTTTGTTCATATTAATTGCATAGTCTTGTCATATACACATGTGAGGTATACAGTGGGGCAATAAAGTATTTAGTCAGCCACCAATTGTGCAAGTCCTCCCACTTAAAAATGAGAGAGGCCTGTAATTTTCATCATAGGTAAACTTCAACTATGACAGACAAAATGATTTTAAAAATTCAGAAAAATCACATTGTAGGATTTTAATGAATTTATTTGCAAATTATGGTGGAAAATAGGTATTTGGTCAATAACAAAAGTTTATCTCAATACTTTGTTATATTTTTTATTTCACCTTTATTTAACCAGGTAGGCTAGTTGAGAACAAGTTCTCATTTTGCAACTGCGACTCTGGCCAAGATAAAGCATAGCAGTGTGAACAGACAACACAGAGTTACACATGGAGTAAACCATTAACAAGTCAATAACATATACCCTTTGTTGGCAATGACAGAGGTCAAATGTTTTCTGTAAGTCTTCACAAAGGTTTTCACACACTGTTGCTGGTATATTGGCCCATTCCTCCATGCAGATCTCCTCAGTGATGTTTTGAGTCTGTTGCTGGGCAACACGGACTTTCAACCTCCAAAGATTTTCTATGGGGTTGAGATCTGGAGACTGGCTAGGCACTCCAGGACCTTGAAATGCTTCTTACGAAGCCACTCCTTCGTTGCCGGGTGGTGTGGTTGGGATCATTGTCATGCTGGAAAGACCCAGCCATGTTTAATCTTCAATGCCCTTGCTGATGGAACAAGGTTTTTCACTCAAAATCTCACGATACATGGCCCCATTCATTCTTTCCTTTACACGGATCAGTCGCCCTGGTCCTTTGCAGAAAAACAGCCCCAAAGCATGATGTTTCCACCCCATGCTTCACAGTAGGTATGGTGTTTCTTTGGATGCAACTCAGCATTCTTTGTCCTCCAAACACGACGAGTTGAGTTTTTACCAAAAAGTAATATTTTGGTTTCATCTGACCATATGACATTCTCCCAATCTTCTTCTGGATCATCCAAATGCTCTCTAGCAAACTTCAGATGGGCCTGGACATGTACTGGCTTAAGCAGGGGGACACGTCGGGCACTGCAGGAATTTGAGTCCTGGCGGCGTAGTGTGTTACTGATGGTAGGCTTTGTTACTTTGGTCCCAGCTCTCTGCAGGTCATTCACTAGGTCCCCCCCGTGTGGTTCTGGGATTTTTGCTCACCGTTCTTGTGATCATTTTGACCCCATGGGGTGAGATCTTGCGTGGAGTCCCAGATCGAGAGAGATTATCAGTGGTCTTGTATGTCTTCCATTTCCTAATAATTGCTCCCACAGTTGATTTCTTCAAACCAAGCTGCTTACCTATTGCAGATTCAGTCTTCCCAGCCTGGTGCAGGTCTACAATTTTGTTTCTGGTGTCCTTTGACAGCTCTTTGGTCTTGGCCATAGTGGAGTTTGGAGTGTGACTGTTTGAGGTTGTGGACAGTGCCTTTTATACTGATAACAAGTTCAAACAGGTGCTATTAATACAGGTAACGAGTGGAGGACAGAGGAGCCTCTTAAAGAAGAAGTTACAGGTCTGTGAGAGCCAGAAATCTTGCTTGTTTGTAGGTGACCAAATATTTATTTTCCACCATAATTTGCAAATAAATTCATTAAAAATCCTACAATATGATTTTCTGGAATTTCTTTTCTCATTTTGTCTGTCATAGTTGAAGTGTACCTATGATGAAAATGACAGGCCTCTCTCATCTTTTTAAGTGGGAGAACTTGCACAATTGGTGGCTGACTAAATACTTTTTTGCCCCACTGGTATATACATCCTCCATACTTTACTACAGGTGTGTGTAGCTGGATGGAGCAGCAGGCAATGTGGAGAACAGAGGCCCAGCTGCTCTGCTAAGAGATCCTGTAGTAGGGTTGTCTGAGAGGAGAAACACAGTCTCAATGTGGAGAACAGAGGCCCAGCTGCTCTGCTAAGAGATCCTGTAGTAGGGTTGTCTGAGAGGAGAAACACAGTCTCAATGTGGAGAACAGAGGCCCAGCTGCTCTGCTAAGAGATCCTGTAGTAGGGTTGTCTGAGAGGAGAAACACAGTCTCAATGTGGAGAACAGAGGCCCAGCTGCTCTGCTAAGAGATCCTGTAGTAGGGTTGTCTGAGAAACACAGTCTCAATGAGAAAAGAGATCACACAGTCTCAATGTGGAGAACAGAGGCCCAGCTGCTCTGCTAAGAGATCCTGTAGTAGGGTTGTCTGAGAGGAGAAACACAGTCTCAATGTGGAGAACAGAGGCCCAGCTGCTCTGCTAAGAGATCCTGTAGTAGGGTTGTCTGAGAGGAGAAACACAGTCTCAATGTGGAGAACAGAGGCCCAGCTGCTCTGCTAAGAGATCCTGTAGTAGGGTTGTCTGAGAGGAGAAACACAGTCTCAGAGAACAGAGCCCAGCTGCTCTGCTAAGAGATCCTGTGGAGAGGAGAAACACAGTCTCAGAGAACAGAGGCCCAGCTGCTCTGCTAAGAGATCCTGTAGTAGGGTTGTCTGAGAGGAGAAACACAGTCTCAATGTGGAGAACAGAGGCCCAGCTGCTCTGCTAAGAGATCCTGTAGTAGGTTGTCTGAGAGGAGAAACACAGTCTCAATGTGGAGAACAGAGCCCAGCTGCTCTGCTAAGAGATCCTGTAGTAGGGTTGTCTGAGAGGAGAAACACAGTCTCAATGTGGAGAACAGAGGCCCAGCTGCTCTGCTAAGAGATCCTGTAGTAGGGTTGTCTGAGAGGAGAAACACAGTCTCAATGTGGAGAACAGAGGCCCAGCTGCTCTGCTAAGAGATCCTGTAGTAGGGTTGTCTGAGAGGAGAAACACAGTCTCAATGTGGAGAACAGAGGCCCAGCTGCTCTGCTAAGGTTGTCTGAGATCCTGTAGTAGGGTTGTCCTGTAGTGGAGAAACACAGTCTCAATGTGGAGAACAGAGGCCCAGCTGCTCTGCTAAGAGATCCTGTAGTAGGGTTGTCTGAGTGGAGAAACACAGTCTCAATGTGGAGAACAGAGGCCCAGCTGCTCTGCTAAGAGATCCTGTAGTAGGGTTGTCTGAGAGGAGAAACACAGTCTCAATGTGGAGAACAGAGGCCCAGCTGCTCTGCTAAGAGATCCTGTAGTAGGGTTGTCTGAGAGGAGAAACAGTCTCAATGTGGAGAACAGAGGCCCAGCTGCTCTGCTAAGAGATCCTGTAGTAGGGTTCTCTGAGAGGAGAAACACAGTCTCAATGTGGAGAACAGAGGCCCAGCTGCTCTGCTAAGAGATCCTGTAGTAGGGTTGTCTGAGAGGAGAAACACAGTCTCAATGTGGAGAACAGAGGCCCAGCTGCTCTGCTAAGAGATCCTGTAGTAGGGTTGTCTGAGTGGAGAAACACAGTCTCAATGTGGAGAACAGAGGCCCAGCTGCTCTGCTAAGAGATCCTGTAGTAGGGTTGTCTGAGAGGAGAAACAGTCTCAATGTGGAGAACAGAGGCCCAGCTGCTCTGCTAAGAGATCCTGTAGTAGGGTTGTCTGAGGGAGAAACACAATGTCTCAATCCTGTAGTAGAGAACACAGTCTAGGCCCAGCTGCTCTGCTAAGAGATCCTGTAGTAGGGTTGTCTGAGTGGAGAAACACAGTCTCAATGTGGAGAACAGAGGCCCAGCTGCTCTGCTAAGAGATCCTGTAGTAGGGTTCTCTGAGAGGAGAAACACAGTCTCAATGTGGAGAACAGAGGCCCAGCTGCTCTGCTAAGAGATCCTGTAGTAGGGTTGTCTG
>NW_027035319.1:0-10185 GCF_034236695.1 Oncorhynchus nerka | reverse complement strand
CTATAGGCCTTCAGTGGTGAACCTATAGACCTTCAGTGGTGAACCTATAGACCTTCAGTGTGTAAACCTATAGGCCTTCAGTGGTGAACCTATAGACCTTCAGTGGTGAACCTATAGACCTTCAGTGGTGAACCTATAGGCCTTCAGTGGTGAACCTATAGACCTTCAGTGTGTAAACCTATAGGCCTTCAGTGGTGAACCTATAGACCTTCAGTGTGTGAACCTATAGGCCTTCAGTGGTGAACCTATAGACCTTCAGTGGTGAACCTATAGACCTTCAGTGGTGAACCTATAGGCCTTCAGTGGTGAACCTATAGGCCTTCAGTGGTGAACCTATAGGCCTTCAGTGGTGAACCTATAGGCCTTCAGTGGTGAACCTATAGGCCTTCAGTGGTGAACCTGTAGACCTTCAGTGTGTGAACCTATAGACCTTCAGTGTGTGAACCTATAGGCCTTCAGTGGTGAACCTATAGACCTTCAGTGTGTGAACCTATAGGCCTTCAGTGGTGAACCTATAGGCCTTCAGTGGTGAACCTATAGGCCTTCAGTGGTGAACCTATAGGCCCTTCAGTGGTGAACCTATAGGCCTTCAGTGTGTAAACCTATAGGCCTTCAGTGTGTAAACCTATAGGCCTTCAGTGTGTAAACCTATAGGCCTTCAGTGTGTAAACCTATAGGCCTTCAGTGGTGAACCTATAGGCCTTCAGTGGTGAACCTATAGACCCTTCAGTGGTGAACTTCAGTGGTGAACCTATAGGCCCTTCAGTGGTGAACCTATAGACCTTCAGTGGTGAACCTATAGACCTTCAGTGGTGAACTTCAGTGGTGAACCTATAGGCCCTTCAGTGGTGAATTTCAGTGGTGAACCTATAGACCTTCAGTGGTGAACTTCAGTGGTGAACCTATAGGCCCTTCAGTGGTGAATTTCAGTGGTGAACCTATAGGTCTTCAGTGGTGAACCTATAGACCCTTCAGTGGTGAACCTATAGGTCTTCAGTGGTGAACCTATAGACCCTTCAGTGGTGAACCTATAGCCCTTCAGTGGTGAACCTATAGCCCTTCAGTGGTGAACCTATAGCCCTTCAGTGGTGAACCTATAGGTCTTCAGTGGTAAACCTATAGGTCTTCAGTGGTGAACCTATAGACCCTTCAGTGTTGAACCTATAGGTCTTCAGTGGTGAACCTATAGACCCTTCAGTGGTGAACCTATAGACCCTTCAGTGGTGAACCTATAGCCCTTCAGTGGTGAACCTATAGCCCTTCAGTGGTGAACCCATAGGCCTTCAGCAGAACCCATAGCCCTTCAGTGAACCCATAGGCCTTCAGTGGTGAACCTATAGGCCTTCGTGGTGAACCTATAGGCCCTTCAGTGGTGAACCCATAGGCCTTCAGTGGTGAACTTCAGTGTGAACTGACTACCCCTCATCACTGTCAAACGCCCCTAAAACACTTCAGTGAGCAGGCCTTTCTAGGTTTTCAGTGGTGATCCTATAGGTCTTCAGTGTGTGACAGGTTTGTGTTTTATTTTAATTTTAATAAACACATCTTTCGATCTTGTCTCATCGCTGCAACTCCCAACAGGGCCTCGGGAGAGGTGAAGGTCGAGCCATGCGCCCCAGAAACATGACCCGCCAAACTGCGTCAGCTTTTAACACTCTGCCGCTTAACCCGGAAACCAGCTGCACCAATGTGTTGGAGGAAACATCATTCAACTGACAACCGAAGTCAGCCTGCAGTTGCCCGCCCGCCACAAGAGGTCGCCAGAGCTTGATGAGCTGTAAAGCCCCCGGCCAAACTCCCTCCCCTAACCCAGACCACACTGGGCCAATTTTGCGCCACCTGAGGGACCCCAGTCGTGCCTGGTTGTGACACAGCCTGAAATCAAACCCGGGTCTGTAGTGACGCTTTCACACTGCGATGCAGTGTGTTAGACTGCTGCGCCACTCGGGAGGCCCGGGTTCATGATTCTGAAAGGACAGCAACCGTAATGACCAACCTGCCCTCTAAATACACCTCTGCTGTCTTCAACCAGGATTTCAGCGATCACTTTCTTTACCTGCGTCCATAATGGTCCGACCACCCCTCATCACTGTCAAACGCTCCCTAAAACACTTCAGCGAGCAGGCTTTCTAATCGACCTGGCCCGGGTATCTTGGAAGGATATTGACTTCCATTCTGTCAGCAGAGGGTGCCTGGTTATTCTTTAAAGAGCTTTCTCTCGCCATCTTAGTCAGCAGGCCTCCATTTAAAATGTAGAACCAGGAAACATATAGACCTTGCTTCTCCAGACCTGACTGCCCTTAACCAGCACAAAACATCCTGTGGCGACTCGCTTTAGCATCAATACCCCTGCGATATGTAACTTTGCAGGGAAGTTAGGAACCAATATACACAGGCAGTTAGGAAAGCAAAGGCTAGCTTTTTCAAACAGAAATTTGCATCCTGTAGCACAAACTCCAAAAGTTCTGGACACTGTAAAGTCCATGGAGAATAAAAGCACCTCCTCCCAGCTTCCCACTGCACTGAGTTAGGGAAAATGATCATTGAGAATTTCAATAAGCATTTTTCTACGGTTGGCCATGCTTTCCACCTGGCTACCCCTAATCTGCAGTCAACAGCCCTGCACCCCCCACAGCAACTCGCCCAAGCTTCCTTCCCCATTTCTCCTTCTCCCAAATCCAGTCTTCTGATGTTCTGAAAGAGCTACAAAGTCTGACCCCTAAAATTAGCAGGGCTAGACAATCTGACCTCTCTTTCTAAAATTATCCGCCACAATTGTTGCAACCCCCTATTACTAGCCTGTTCAACCTCTCTTTTGTCTGAGATCCCCAAAGATTGAAAGCTGCTGCTGTCATTCTCTTCAAAGGGGACACACCCTGACCTAAACTGCTACATACCTATATCTATCCTACCCTGCCTTTCTAAGGTCTTTGAAAGCCAGTTAACAGATTACCATTTCAATCCCACTGCATCTTCCCTCCACTATGTAATCTGGTTTCCGAGCTGGTCATGGTGCACCTCAGCCACACCACATCCTAAACGACATCATAACCGCCATCGATAAGAGACATTACTGTGCAGCAGTATTCATAGACCTGGCCAAGGCTTTCGACTCTGTCAATCACCACACTTATCGGCAGACTCAACAGCCTTTGTTTTCAAATGACTGCCTCTCGCCTTGGTTCACCAACTACTTCTCAGACAGAGTTCAGTGTGTCAAATCGGAGGGCCTGAGTTCCGACCTCTGGGCAGTCTCTATGGGGTGCCAGGTTCAATTGGATTGATGCAGCAAATTGGTTGCAGTCTATCACAGTGCCATCCGCTGAAAGTTACTAAAGCACCTTATACCACCCACCACTGTGACTCGTATGCTCTCCGGCTGGTCCGCCACATATTCGCCCACCAAACCCACTGGCTCCAGGTCATCTATAAGTCTTTGCTAGGTAAAGCCCTGCCTTATCTCAGCTCACTGGTCACCATAGCAGCACCCACCCTTAGCACGCGCTCCAGCAGATATATTTCACTGGTCATCCCCAGCCAATTCCTCCTTTGGCCGCTTTTCCTTCCAGTTCTCTGCAATGACTGAACGACCAGAAAATAAGTTGGAGACATATCTCCCTCATTAATCTCAAGCATTGGCTGTCAGAGCAGCTTACCGATCACTGCAGCTGTACACAGCCCATCTGTAAATAGCCCATCCAACCAACTACCTACCTCATCCCCATATTAGTTTTTCTGCTCTTTGCTCACCAGCATTTCTACTGCACATCGTCATTCATGCATATAACACTCCAGTGTTAGTGGCTATATTGTAATTACTTCACTAGTATGGCCTATTTATTGCCTTACCTCTCACTTCATTTGCACACACTGTATACAGATTTTCTATTGTGTGCTTGTTTATTCCATGTGTAACTCTGTGTTGTTGTTTGTGTCGCACTGTTTTGCTTTATCTTGGCCAGGTCACAGTTGTAAATGAGAACTTGTTCTCAATTCAGCCTACCTGGTTAACTAGGCCTACCTGGTTAAATAAAGGTGTTCTCTACTGGTGTTCTCAACAGCCTACCTGGTTAAATAAAGGTGTTCTCAACTAGCCTACCTGGTTAAATAAAGGTGTTCTCAACTAGCCTACCTGGTTAAATAAAGGTGTTCTCTACTAGCCTACCTGGTTAAATAAAGGTGTTCTCAACTAGCCTACCTGGTTAAATAAAGGTGTTCTCAACTAGCCTACCTGGTTAAATAAAGGTGTTCTCTACTGGCCTACCTGGTTAAATAAAGGTGTCTTCAACTAGCCTACCTGGTTAAATAAAGGTGTTCTCTACTGCTCATAGCCTACCTGTTAAATAAAGGTGTTCTCAACTAGCCTACCTGGTTAAATAAAGGTGTTCTAACTAGCCTACCTGGTTAAATAAAGGTGAAATAAAAGAATGTACTAATAATCCAGATTGCCGGTTGTGCGCACTCCTCCTTCCTTTGGCCTACTCCTCTTTCTTCTCCTCCTTCATCTCCCCTTCCTGCACTCTCCTTCCTCCCTCCTTTTATCTACTCCTCCTCTCCTTTTATCTACTCTTTCTTCTCCTTCATCTCCTTCCTCGTTCCTCTCTCCTTTCCTCTGTTCCTCTCCTCTCCTTTCCTCTGTTCCTTTCCTCCTTTCCTCTGTTCCACCTCCTCTCCTTTATCTACTCTTTCTTCTCCTCCCCTTCCTCGCTCTTCTCCTTCCCTCTGTTCCTCTCCTTTCCTCCTGTTCCTCCTCTCCCTTTCCCTCTGCTCCTCTCCTCTCTCCTTTCCTCTGCTCCTCCTTTCCTCTGCTCCTTCCTCTCCTTTCCCTTCCTGTCTCCTCCTCCTCCTTCCTCTCCTCTGCTCTCCTCTCTCCTTTCCTCTGTTCCTCTCCTCTCCTTTCCTCTTGTTCCTCTCCCTCAACCTCTCCTCTCCTCCCTCCTCTCCTTTCCTCTGTTCCTCTCCTCTCTCCTCTGTTTCACTCCCTTTCCTCTGTTTCACTTCTGCCCTCTCCCCTTTCCTCTCCTCCTTCATCCTCTCGGCCTCTCCTTTCCTCTGCTCTCCATTCTGTGACTTTCCTTCCTCTCTCTCTGCTCTCCTCTCATCCCTACTCCTCACTGTTGGCTCTCCCTTTTCCTCTGTTCCTCTCCCTGTCTGTTCCTCTCCTCTCTCCTCTCTGTTCCTCTCCTCTCTCCCTCTCCTTTCCTCTGCTCCTCTCCTTTCCTTTTCCTCCCTCTCCTTTCCTCTGCTCCTCTCCTTTCTCTCTTTTCCTCTTTCACTTTCCTCTAGTTTCACTCCCTCTGCTCTCCTCTCCTTTTCCTTTTCTCCTTAAATGGCTAAAATCCCTACCTCACTACTGGGATTCTGCCTCTTGTCTGTCTAGGAAAGTAAACCATACACTTGTTTAAAAAAATGATAGCTTAAGCTTTTTTTAAAGAGTTAGCTAACTAAGTAAAGTTGAATTGAATTCAGGCTGATTTGACGTTAGCTAGCTGTTAACATTATTGACTCTGTCTCCGCCCCCTTTCTTTCGCTGCTTTCTCTTTCGCTTTTCTCTCTTTCGCAAAAAAAAATCTAACCGAAGACGGATAAATGTAGCTATCTTGCTTCACTTTGATACAATTACAAATGAACTAGCTAGCTAGCTAACTTGCTAGATTAGTAACGTTAGTTAACCATGTTCCTATCATCAACATACTTTGTGGATATTGACAGCTAATTGCCGTTACAATTGTGGCAGCAATATTATAGATGTAATTGATGTTAACCTTCAGAACTGTGTTGAACCCAGACAGATGATCTATTTACTAAGAAAAGTGAATGTGCTTTACACAATTTTATTGAAACTATGTTCGGAAACTAATGATTCTGTTGTGGGGCAGCGGCAGATTTAAATGGAGAGGAAACCCTTACTGGGAGCTGTCCTGACAGGCCAATCAGATTGATGGTTTAAAGCATTGTTGTTGATTTAAATGAAGGCAGAGGAAACCCTGACCCACCCTACTGGGGAGGCAGCGATTGATGGTTTAAAGCAGATTTAAATGAAGGCAGAGGAAACCCTGAGCCACCCAGGCCAATCAGATTGATGGTTTAAAGCATTGTTGTTGATTTAATGGGGAGCCAGGTCCTGACAGGCCAATCAGATTGATGGTTTAAAGCATTGTTGTTGATTTAAATGAAGGCAGAGGAAACCCTGACCCACCCTACTGGGGAGCCAGGTCCTGACAGGCCAATCAGATTGATGGTTTAAAGCATTGTTGTTGATTTAAATGAAGGCAGAGGAAACCCTGACCCCTCCCTACTGGGGAGCCAGGTCCTGACAGGCCAATCAGATTGATGGTTTAAAGCATTGTTGTTGATTTAAATGAAGGTAGAGAAACCTGACCCACCCTACTGGGGAGCCATCCTGTTCAGATTGATGGTTAAAGCAGGAAACCCTGACCCCCCTAGGGAAACCCTGTTGGGGAGCCAGGTGATCAGATTGATGGTTTAAATGAAAATGAAGCAGAGGAAAACCCTGACCCTCCCTACTGGGGAGCCAGGTCCTGACAGGCCAATCAGATTGATGGTTTAAAGCATTGCTGCTGATTTAAATGAAGGCAGAGAAACCCTGACCCACCTACTGGGGAGCCAGGTCCTGACAGGCCAATCAGATTGATGGTTTAAAGCATTGTTGTTGATTTAAATGAAGGCAGAGGAAACCCTGACCCACCCTACTGGGGAGCCAGGTCCTGACAGGCCAATCATCATTGTTGTTGATTTAAATGATGGTTTCAGATTGAGGTTTAAAGCATTGTTGTTGATTTAAATGAAGGCAGAGGAAACCCTGACCCACCCTACTGGGGAGCCAGGTCCTGACAGGCCAATCAGATTGTGGTTTAGTTGATTTACATTTGTCCTGCATTTTTCCCCTTTTTTTCTTTCATGTTGCTAAATGCTGTCAGTTCTACTTTAAATGTAACAATGTTTCACACACAAGTTATTTTCAAAGAGATGGCTGTCAGCAGCACTGAAGTGAAAAACACAGTTCCACTCAGCAGATGATGCTCATTGAAACTAATTAACTTCTTGTTGAAAGTTATTCTTGAAAAGGGAGAAGCCATCAAATGAGCAAACAACCATCCTCTTTGATTACATTTGCTGCAGCTGCAAATAGCCGTCCCACCCATTTTCCCACCCGGTCTTACCCAAGTCAAAATGTGATCGGTTGATTCCACTGTCACTCCAACATTTTGCCCTAATACAGTTGAATGGCAGATGCCTTTATCTAACTTCTGTTGGCCAATGGCTGACTTAGCTAGCTCAGTTTATCTGCCCAGAGACCAGCAAAGAAAACTTGATTGGATCTTTTTTTCCCTCTTCAGTGTTAACCCTTTCCTTTCCAACAAAAACTGCCGAGATTAAATCAGAACATAATTGAAAATAATAGTTAATTATAATATTATTATAATCATTGTCGATAAATCCTTAGCCCTTTGCTTAGCGCCTCAGTGGCTCTATTTTCCCAGCATGCCTTATTTCACTATTCTAATGTCTAAAGAACCCAGATGTTGTTCTGAAATATGAACACAGAAATACTGGACGTTTTGAACTGTTATTATGGTGCTGATTTGACAAAAATTACAATTATGGGTCTTGAATTGGACTCACATTTTTCTAGTCTTGGTCTTGTCTTGAAACTTGTCTCAGTCTTGACTCTGCCCCCCCCACTCCTCCAGTCTTCGTCTTGGACTTGGACTCGATTTACGTGGTCTTGAACACAACACTTGTAACCTTTTACATCCTTGTAACCTTAACTCTGTTAGATCAAAACATTAGGTCCGTTAACCTGTGCTAGTCACTGTGTTGGGTCACTGTGCTAGGTCACTGTGTTGGGTCACTGTGTTAGGTCACTGTGCTAGGTCACTGTGTTACGTCACGCAAGGTCACTGTGCTAGGTCACTGTGCTAGGTCACTGTGTTAGGTCACTGTGTTAGGTCACTGTGTTAGGTCACTGTGCTAGGTCACTGTGCTAGGGTCACTGTGCTAGGTCACTGTGTTAGGTCACTGGGTTAGGTCACTGTGCTAGGTCACTGTGCTAGGTCACTGTGCTAGGGTCACTGTGCTAGGTCACTGTGCTAGGTCACTGTGCTAGGTCACTGTGTTAGGTCACTGTGCTAGGTCACTGTGCTAGGTCACTGTGTTAGGTCACTGTGTTAGGTCACTGTGCTAGGTCACTGTGCTAGGTCACTGTGTTAGGTCACTGTGCTAGGTCACTGTGTTAGGTCACTGTGCTAGGTCAATGTTAGGTCACTGTCTGACATCCTCTGCTTCTCACTGTTGTTTTCAGGAGGAACGCTTTGCCTTCCTGGCAGAGTGGTATGACCCCAGTGCTGCTCTCCTGCACCACACCAGCTGCTGTTCTACCCCAAAGATGGCTCTGTGGAGATGGTAAGCATTAGGCTAGGTAATCACACGGTCCTGTGGTGTTGGCAGGCCAGGGGCTGAGTGTGGGGAGGATACTGATATATAATCACAGCACTGTCCTGTGGTGTTGGCAGGCCAGGGCTGATACTAATCACACGGTCCTGTGGTGTAGGCAGGCCAGGGGCTGATATAATCACACTGTCCTGTGGTGGGCAGGCCAGGGGTTGATATAATCCCACGGTCCTGTGGTGTTGGCAGGCCAGGGGCTGATACTAATTACACGGTCCTGTGGTGTTGGCAGGCCAGGGGCTGATATAATCCCACGGTCCTGTGGTGTTGGCAGGCCAGGGCTGATATAATCCCACGGTCCTGTGGTGTTGGCAGGCCAGGGGCTGACAGAATCTCACTGGGTCCTGTGTGCTGGCAGGCCAGGGGCTGGGATACTAATCACACGGTCCCGTGGTGTAGCAGGCCAGGGGCTGATACTAATCACACTGTCCTGTGTGGTGTAGGCAGGCCAGGGGCTGGGATACAATCACACGGTCCTGTGGTGTTGGCAGGCCAGGGGCTGGAGTGTGGGGAGTGATGCTGATACCCAATCACACGGCCCTGTGGTGTTGTTAAGGCCAGGGGCTGATATAATCCCACGGTCTCAGGGTGTTGGCAGGCCAGGGGCTGATATAATCCCACGGTCCTGGTGGGTGGCAGGCCAGGGGCTGATATAATCCCACGGGGTCCTTGTGGTGTTGGCAGGCCAGGGGCTGATACTAATCACACGGTCCTGTGGTGTAGGCAGGCCTGCAGGTCTCTAGCTGATACCTTTACTAACAGGTATTGATCCTAGAGGTCATCTCTGACACCTTTACTAACAGGTATTGATCCTACAGGTCATCTCTGATACCCTTACTACCAGGTATTGATCCTACAGGTCATCTCTGATACCTTTACTACCAGGTATTGATCATGCAGGTCTCTAGCAGACACCTTTACTAACAGGTATTGATCCTGCACCTCATCTCTAGCAGACACCTTTACTACCAGGTATTGATCCTGCACCTCATCTCTGATACCTTTACTACCAGGTATTGATCCTGCAGGTCTCTATCTGATACCTTTACTAACAGGTATTGATCCTGCAGGTCATCTCTGATACCTTTACTACCAGGTATTGATCCTGCAGGTCTCTAGCTGATACCTTTACTAACAGGTATTGATCCTACAGGTCATCTCTGATACCTTTACTACCAGGTATTGATCCTACAGGTCATCTCTGATACCTTTACTACCAGGTATTGATCCTACAGGTCATCTCTGATACCTTTACTACCAGGTATTGATCATGCAGGTATTGACACCTTTACTAGGTATTGATCATCAGGTCTCTAGCAGACACCTGTACTACCAGGTATTGATCCTGCAGGTCTCGATCTGATACCTTTACTAACAGGTATTGATCCTGCAGGTCATCTCTGACACCTTTACTACCAGTTATTGATCACCCAGGTCATCTCTGATACCTTTACTGCCAGGTATTGATCCTGCCAGGTCATCTCTGAGCACCTTTACTACCAGGTATTGATCCTGCAGGTCTCTGACTCTGCACTACCAGGTATTGATCCCGCACCTCATCTCTGATACCTTTACTGCAGGTATTGATCCTGCAGGTCTCTAGCTGATACCTTTACTACCAGGTATTGATCCTGCAGGTCTCTATCTGATACATTTACTACCAGGTATTGATCCTGCACCTCATCTCTAGCAGACACCTTTACTACCAGGTAT
>NW_027035318.1:0-10184 GCF_034236695.1 Oncorhynchus nerka | reverse complement strand
TGGAGACAGGAGGTTACTGAGACTGGGACTGGACTGAGCATGAGGTTACTGAGACTGGGACTGGGACTGGGAGACATGAGGTTACTGAGACTGGGACTGGGACTGGGGCAGGAGGTTACTGAGACTGGGACTGGGACTGGAGACATGAGGTTACTGAACTGGGGACTGGGAGCAGGAGGTTACTGAGACTGGGACTGGGACTGAGACATGAGGTTACTGAGGACTGGGACTGGGACTGGAGACATGGGAGGTTACTGAGACTGGGACTGGACTGAGACAGGAGGTTACTGAGACTGGGACTGGGACTGGAGACATGAGGTTACTGAGACTGGAGACAGGAGAGTTGCTGAAGACTGGGACTGGAGACAGGAGGTTACTGAGACTGGGACTGGGACTGGAGACATGAGGTTACTGAGACTGGGACTGGAGACAGGAGGTTACTGAGACTGGGACTGGAGACAGGAGGTTACTGAGACTGGGACTGGGACTGGAGACATGAGGTTACTGAGACTGGGACTGGGACTGGAGACATGAGGTTACTGAGACTGGGACTGGGACTGGAGACATGAGGTTACTGAGACTGGGACTGGAGACATGAGTTTACTGAGACTGGGACTGGGACTGGAGACATGAGGTTACTGAGACTGGGACTGAGACTGGAGACATGAGGTTACTGAGACTGGGACTGAGACTGGAGACAGGAGGTTACTGAGACTGGGACTGGAGACATGAGGTTACTGAGACTGGGACTGGAGACAGGAGGTTACTGAGACTGGGACTGGAGACAGGAGGTTACTGAGACTGGGACTGGGACTGGAGACATGAGGTTACTGAGACTGGGACTGGGACTGGAGACATGAGGTTACTGAGACTGGGACTGAGACTGGAGACAGGAGGTTACTGAGACTGGGACTGGAGACATGAGGTTACTGAGACTGGGACTGGAGACAGGAGGTTACTGAGACTGGGACTGGAGACAGGAGGTTACTGAGACTGGGACTGGGACTGGAGACATGAGGTTACTGAGAACTGGGACTGGGACTGCAGACAGGAGGTTACTGAGACTGGGACTGGAGACATGAGGTTACTGAGACTGGGACTGGGACTGGAGACAGGAGGTTACTGAGACTGGGACTGGGACTGGAGACATGAGGTTACTGAGACTGGAGACAGGAGGTTACTGAGACTGGGACTGGAGACAGGAGGTTACTGAGACTGGGACTGGAGACATGAGGTTACTGAGACTGGGACTGGGACTGGAGACAGGAGGTTACTGAGACTGGGACTGGGACTGGAGACATGAGGTTACTGAGACTGGGACTGGGGACAGGAGGTTACTGAGACTGGAGACAGGAGGTTACTGAGACTGGGACTGGAGACAGGAGGTTACTGAGACTGGGACTGGGACTGGAGACATGAGGTTACTGAGACTGGAGACAGGAGATTACTGAGACTGGGACTGGAGACAGGAGGTTACTGAGACTGGGACTGGGACTGGAGACATGAGGTTACTGAGACTGGGACTGGGACTGGAGACAGGAGGTTACTGAGACTGGGACTGGGACTGGAGACATGAGGTTACTGAGACTGGGACTGGGACTGGAGACAGGAGGTTACTGAGACTGGGACTGGGACTGGAGACATGAGGTTACTGAGACTGGGACTGGAGACAGGAGGTTACTGAGACTGGGACTGGGACTGGAGACAGGAGGTTACTGAGACTGGGACTGGAGACAGGAGGTTACTGAGTCTGGGACTGGGACTGGAGACATGAGGTTACTGGAACTGGGACTGGGACTGCAGACAGGAGGTTACTGAGACTGGGACTGCAGACAGGAGGTTACTGAGACTGGGACTGGAGACAGGAGGTTACTGAGACTGGAGACAGGAGGTTACTGAGACTGGGACTGGGACTGGAGACAGGAGGTTACTGAGACTGGGACTGGGACTGGAGACATGAGGTTACTGAGACTGGAGACAGGAGGTTACTGGAACTGGGACTGGGACTGGAGACAGGAGGTTACTGAGACTGGAGACAGGAGGTTACTGGAACTGGGACTGGGACTGCAGACAGGAGGTTACTGAGACTGGGACTGGGACTGGAGACAGAAGGTTACTGGAGACTGGGACTGGAGACAGGAGGTTACTGAGACTGGGACTGGAGACAGGAGATTACTGAGACTGGGACTGGGACTGGAGACAGAAGGTTACTGGGACTGGGACTGGAGACAGGAGGTTACTGAGACTGGGACTGGAGACAGGAGGTTACTGAGACTGGGACTGGAGACAGAAGGTTACTGAGACTGGGACTGGAGACAGGAGGTTACTGAGACTGGGACTGGGAGACAGGAGGTTACTGAGACTGGGACTGGGACTGAGACAGAAGGTTACTGGGACTGGGACTGGAGACAGGAGGTTACTGGGACTGGGACTGGAGACAGGAGGTTACTGGAACTGGGACTGGAGACAGGAGGTTACTGGAACTGGGACTGGAGACAGGAGGTTACTGGAACTGGGACTGGAGACAGGAGGTTACTGGGACTGGGACTGAGAGAGGAGTTAACTGGGACTGGGACTGGAGACAGGAGGTTACTGAGACTGGGACTGGAGACATGAGGTTACTGAGACTGGGACTGGGACTGGAGACAGGAGGTTACTGAGACTGGGACTGGGACTGGAGACATGAGGTTACTGAGACTGGAGACAGGAGGTTACTGGGAACTGGGACTGGGAGTCTGGAGAGTTACTGAGACTGGGACAGGACTGGAGACATGAGGTTACTGAAGAACTGGGACTCCCAGAGACTAGAACAGGAATGATTGCAGGGCTAGGACTGGGACTGGGGCCTTAAATTTACTGAGACTGGGACTGGGACTGGAGACAGGAGGTTACTGGGACTGGAGACAGAAGGTTACTGGGAACTGGGACTGGAGACAGGAGATTTACTGGGGAACTAGGACTGGGACTGGAGACATGAGGTTACTGAACTGGAGACAGAGGTGCACTGAACACAGGACTGGAGACAGGAAGGTTACTGAGACTGGGACTGGGACTGGAACGCAGGGTTACTGAGACTGGGACTGGGACTGGAGACAGGAGGTTGCTGGGACTGGGACTGGGACTGGAGACACTGGGACTGGTTACTGAGACTGGGACTGGGACTGGGAGCATGAGGTTACTGCACTGACTGG
Source organism: Oncorhynchus nerka (assembly GCF_034236695.1). Lineage (NCBI taxonomy): Eukaryota > Metazoa > Chordata > Actinopteri > Salmoniformes > Salmonidae > Oncorhynchus > Oncorhynchus nerka. The sequence continues at coordinate 6,993 of NW_027035318.1, read as the reverse complement.
GACTGGAGACAGGAGGTTACTGACTGGGACTGGGACTGGAGACATGAGGTTTACTGAGACTGGGACTGACTGGGAGGAGGTTACTGAGACTGGGACTGAGACTGGAGACATGAGGTTACTGGGACTGGACTGACTGGGACTGGAGACATGAGGTTACTGAGACTGGGACTGGGACTGGAGACATGAGGTTACTGAGACTGGGACTGGGACAGGAGGTTACTGAGACTGGACTGGAGACAGGTTACTGAGACTGGGACTGGCACTGGGGACAGGAGGTTACTGAAGACTGGGACTGGGACATGAGTTACTAGACTGACTGGACTGGGACAGGAGGTTACTGAGACTGGGACTGGAGACATGAGGTTGCAAGAGACTGGGACTGGGGACTGGAGACATGAGGTTACTGAGACTGGGACTGGAGACAGGAGGTTACTGGGAGGACTGGGACTGGGGGCACTGGAGGGTTACTGAGACTGGGACTGGGACTGGGACAGAGGTTGCTGAGACTGGGACTGGGACTGAGGTTACTGACTGGGGACTAGGACTGGACTGGGAACTGGGACTGGGACTGGGAGCATGAGGTTACTGAGACTGGGACTGGGACTGGAGACAGAGGTTACTGAGACTGGGGACAGGAGAGTTACTGGAACTGGGACTGGGGACTGGGCAGGAGGTTACTGAGACTGGGACTAGGACTGGGAACAGAGAGTTACTGAGACTAGACTACAGAACATGAGTTGCAGACTAGGACTGGGAGCAGGAGGTTACTGAGACTGGACTGGACTGGAACATGAGGTTACTGAGACTGGGACTGGGACTGGAGACAGGGAGTTACTGAGACTGGGACTGGGACTGGAGACAGGAGGTTACTGAGACTGGGACTGGGACTGGAGACAGGAGTTACTGAGACTGGGACTGGGACTGGAGACAGGAGGTTACTGAGACTGGGACTGGGACTGGAGACATGAGGTTACTGAGACTGGGACTGGAGACAGGAGGTTACTGAGACTGGGACTGGGACTGGAGACAGGAGGGTTACTGAGACTGGGACTGGAGACAGAGGTTACTGAGACTGGGACTGGAACATGAGGTTACTGGAACTGACTGGGACTGGAGACAGGAGGTTTGAGACTGGACTGCAGACAGGAGGTTACTGAGACTGAGACTGGGACTGCAGAAGGTTAGAGACTGGAACAGGAGGTTACAGGACTGGAGACAGGGAGGTTACTGGAACTGGGACTGGACCTTATGAGGTTACTGAGACTGGAGACAGGAGGTTACTGGAACTGGGACTGGGACTGGAGACAGGAGGGGTTACTGAGACTGGAGACAGGAGGTTACTGGAACTGGGACTGGGACTGCAGACAGGAAGAGTTACTGGGACTTACTGGGACTGGGACTGGGACTGGAACAGGAGGTTACTGAGACTGGGACTGGAGACAGGAGGTTACTGAGACTGGGACTGGAGAGACAGAAGGTTACTGGGACTGGGACTGGAGACAGGAGGTTACTGAGACTGGGACTGAGACAGGAGGTTACTGAGACTGGGACTGGGACAGAAGGTTACTGAGACTGGGACTGGAGACAGGAGGTTACTGAGACTGAGACTGGAGACAGGAGGTTACTGGGACTGGGACTGGGAGCAGAAAGGTTACTGGGACTGGGACTGGAGACAGAGGTTACTGGGACTGGGACTGGAGACAGGAGGTTACTGGAACTGGGACTGGGACTGGAGACTGGAACTGGGACTGGAGGGAGGTTACTGGAACTGGGACTGGAGACAGGAGGTTACTGGGACTGGGACTGGAGACAGGAGTTAACTGGGACTGGGACTGGAGACAGGAGGTTACTGAGACTGGGACTGGAGACAGAGGTTACTGAGACTGGGACTGGAGACAGGAGGTTACTGAGACTGGGACTGGGACTGGAGACATGAGGTTACTGAGACTGGAGACAGGAGACTGAGACTGGGACTGGAGACAGGAGGTTTGAGACTGGGACTGGGACTGGGGAGGTTACTGAGACTGGGACTGGGACTGGAGACAGGAGGTTACTGAGACTGGGACCAGGACTGGAGACATGAGGTTACTGAGACTGGGACTGGAGACAGGAGGTTACTGAGACTGGGACTGGAGACATGAGGATTTACTGAGACTGAGACTGGGACTGGAGACAGGAGGTTACTGAGACTGGGACTGGGACTGGGAACATGAGGGTTACTGAGACTGGAGACAGAGGTTACTGGGACTGGGACTGGAGACAGGAGGTTACTGAGACTAGGACTGGGACTGGAGACATGAGGTTACTGAACTGGGACTGGGACTAGAGCAAGAGGTTACTGTGACTGGGACTGGACTGGAGACATGAGGTTACTGAGACTGGGACTGGGACTGGAGACAGAGGTTACTGAGACTGGAGACAGGAGGTTACTGGGAACTGGGACTGGAGACAGGGGTTACTAGACTGGGACTGGGACTGGAGGCCTTGAGTTACTGAGACTGGAGACAGGAGGTTACTGAGACTGGGACTGGGGAACAGGAGGTTACTGGGACTGAGACTGGGACTGGGGCAGCGAGGTTACTGAGACTGGGACTGGGACTGGAACCAGGAGGTTACTGGGAACTAGGACTGGGACTGGAGACATGAGGTTACTGGGACTGAGACTGGGACTGGAGACAGGAGGTTACTGAGACTGGGACTGGAGACAGGAGGTTACTGAGACTGGGACTGGGACTGGAGACATGAGGTTACTGAGACTGGGACTGGAGACAGGAGGTTACTGAGACTGGGACTGGGACTGGAGACAGGAGGTTACTGAGACTGGGACTGGAGACATGAGGTTACTGGAACTGGGACTGGGACTGCAGACAGGAGGTTACTGAGACTGGGACTGCAGACAGGAGGTTACTGAGACTGGGACTGGAGACAGGAGGTTACTGAGACTGGAGACAGGAGGTTACTGAGACTGGGACTGGGACTGGAGACAGGAGGTTACTGAGACTGGGACTGGGACTGGAGACATGAGGTTACTGAGACTGGAGACAGGAGGTTACTGGAACTGGGACTGGGACTGGAGACAGGAGGTTACTGAGACTGGAGACAGGAGGTTACTGGAACTGGAACTGGGACTGCAGACAGGAGGTTACTGAGACTGGGACTGGGACTGGAGACAGAAGGTTACTGGAACTGGGACTGGGACTGGAGACAGGAGGTTACTGAGACTGGGACTGGAGACAGGAGGTTACTGAGACTGGGACTGGGACTGGAGACAGAAGGTTACTGGGACTGGGACTGGAGACAGGAGGTTACTGAGACTGGGACTGGGACTGGAGACAGGAGGTTACTGAGACTGGGACTGGGACTGGAGACATGAGGTTACTGAGACTGGGACTGGGACTGGAGACAGGAGGTTACTGAGACTGGGACTGGAGACAGGAGGTTACTGAGACTGGGACTGGGACTGGAGACATGAGGTTACTGAGACTGGGAATGGAGACAGGAGGTTACTGAGACTGGGACTGGAGACAGGAGGTTACTGAGACTGGGACTGGAGACAGGAGGTTACTGAGACTGGGACTGGGACTGGAGACATGAGGTTACTGGAACTGGGACTGGGACTGCAGACAGGAGGTTACTGAGACTGGGACTGCAGACAGGAGGTTACTGAGACTGGGACTGGAGACAGGAGGTTACTGAGACTGGAGACAGGAGGTTACTGAGACTGGGACTGGGACTGGAGACAGGAGGTTACTGAGACTGGGACTGGAGACATGAGGTTACTGAGACTGGAGACAGGAGGTTACTGGAACTGGGACTGGGACTGGAGACAGGAGGTTACTGAGACTGGAGACAGGAGGTTACTGGAACTGGGACTGCAGACAGGAGGTTACTGAGACTGGGACTGGGACTGGAGACAGAAGGTTACTGGAACTGGGACTGGGACTGGAGACAGGAGGTTACTGAGACTGGGACTGGAGACAGGAGGTTACTGAGACTGGGACTGGGACTGGAGACAGAAGGTTACTGGGACTGGGACTGGAGACAGGAGGTTACTGAGACTGGGACTGGAGACAGGAGGTTACTGAGACTGGGACTGGAGACAGGAGGTTACTGAGACTGGGACTGGGACTGGAGACAGAAGGTTACTGGGACTGGGACTGGAGACAGGAGGTGACTGGGACTGGAGACAGGAGGTTACTGGAACTGGGACTGGAGACAGGAGGTTACTGGAACTGGGACTGGAGACAGGAGGTTACTGGAACTGGGACTGGAGACAGGAGGTTACTGGGACTGGGACTGGAGACAGGAGTTAACTGGGACTGGGACTGGAGACAGGAGGTTACTGGGACTGGGACTGCAGACAGGAGGTTACTGGGACTGTCTCACTGGAAGCCTGGGACGCATGCATGGTGCTACACCAACCAACCCCAGTGACCCTCCTCTCCTCTCTCCCCTCCTCCTCCTCACCTGCTGTGTGTTAATGACACGTCTCTGGTTACTACACCTCTCCATAGGTCACCGCGCGCACACACACACACACGCGGGCAGACAGACAGTCAGACAGACAGACAGACAGACAGCACCACTCCACAGGCCCACACAGTTGGTGTCTGGGGGAAATAACAGACATATGTGCAGCTTCAGCCGAACAATATTACTGATAACCCTGCCCGTAACCATCATACTGTCACAAGGCTAGGCTGCTGTGTGGAATTGTTCACCATACAAAAGTATATTCCAGTATATTTTAAGTTCAACATAGAATATTGAACATAACACAGTATGTTGAACATGTTCAATAGTGTATCATGGTATTTCCCATAGACAAACAATGACCATGATACTGGAGCTTTGGTAAACAATCAGAGAACAGTGTGTCAAGGTCTTCTTCACATTCCTCTCCATCCAGCTGATGTACTAGTTTTCCTGTCCTTGATGTATATTGCCTGGTGGACAATAGGACTACTGGGACTGGGACAAGATAACTAAAACCATTATTAACTATAACAAGATCAGGGCCTGTATCCACAAAGCGTCTCAGAGGAGGATTGCTGATCTAGGATCTGTCCATTTAATCTTATTCATTATGATCCAAAAGGAAAACCTCATCATAGATCAGCACTCCTACTCTGAGACGCTTTGTGGATACCGGGCCAGGACATCATGATATGTTATCTAAGTAAGGACAACTGTAAAAACACATAACATGGCGTAGACTCCCTTTCTGAAGATGAATGAATCTAGCTCCATTTAGACTTAGAAATGTGCACCCCGGTGTCTTAATATTAGTTAATAGAGTGATTGAATAGTTCGTATGAAATAGTGTATTACATTACACAGGTTGCAGGGTACTATGGGTCAGTATGAAATGCTCTCTGTCTGTCCCTCTCTTCTCCCCGTCCAGTTCCTCTGTCTGTCCCTCTCTTCTCCCCATCCAGTTCCTCATCTCTGTCCAGTTCCTCTGTCTTCTCCCTCCCAATCAGTTCCTGTGTCTGTCCTCTCTTCTCCCGTCCAGTTCCTGTGTCCCTCTCTTCTCCCCATCCAGTTCCTCTGTCTGTCTTCTCCCCATCCAGTTCCTCTGTCTGTCCTCTTTACTCCCCATCCAGTTTCCTCTGTCTGTCCCTCTCTTCTCCCCATCCAGTTCCTCTGTCTGTCTGTTCCCTCTCTTCTCCCGTCCAGTTCCTGTGTCTGTCCCTCTCTTCTCCCCATCCAGTTCCTGTGTCTGTCCCTCTCTTCTCCCCATCCAGTTCCTGTGTTCCTCTCTTCTCCCCATCAGTTCTGTGTCTGTCCCTCTTTCTCCCCATCAGTTCCTGTGTCTGTCCCTCTCTTCTCCCATCCAGTTCCTGTGTCTGTCCCTCTCTTCTCCCCGTCCAGTTCCTGTTCTCCCCTCTTCTCCCCAGTTCCTCTGTCTGTCCCTCTCTTCTCCCCCATCCAGTTTCCTCCTCTGTCTGCTCCCTCTCTTCTCCCATCCAGTTCCTCTGTCTGTCCCTCTCTTCTCCCCATCCAGTTCCTGTGTCTGTCCCTCTCTTCTCCCCATCCAGTTCCTCTGTCTGTCCCTCTCTTCTCCCCGTCCAGTTCCTGTGTCTGTCCCTCTCTTCTCCCCATCCAGTTCCAGTTCCTCTGTCTGTCCCTCTCTTCTCCCCATCCAGTTCCTCTGTCTGTCCCTCTCTTCTCCCCATCCATTTCCTCTGTCTGTCCCTCTCTTCTCCCCATCCAGTTCCCTCTGTCTGTCCTCTCTTCTCCCCATCCAGTTCCCTATATCTGTCCCTCTCTTCTCCCATCCAGTTCCTCTGTCTGTCCCTCTCTTCTCCCCATCCAGTTCCTCTGTCTGTCCCTCTCTTCTCCCATCCATTTCCTCTGTCTGTCCCTCTCTTCTCCCATCCAGTTCCTCTGTCTGTCCCTCTCTTCTCCCCATCCAGTTCCTGTGTCTGTCCCTCTCTTCTCCCCGTCCAGTTCCTGTCTGTCCCTCTCTTCTCCCCATCCAGTTCCTCTGTCTGTCCCTCTCTTCTCCCCATCCAGTTCCTCTGTCTGTCCCTCTCTTCTCCCCATCCAGTTCCTCTGTCTGTCCCTCTCTTCTCCCCATCCAGTTCCTCTGTCTGTCCCTCTCTTCTCCCCGTCCAGTTCCTGTGTCTGTCCCTCTCTTCTCCCCATCCAGTTCCTCTGTCTGTCCCTCTCTTCTCCCCATCCAGTTCCTCTGTCTGTCCCTCTCTTCTCCCCATCCAGTTCCTCTGTCTGTCCCTCTCTTCTCCCCATCCATTTCCTCTGTCTGTCCCTCTCTTCTCCCCATCCAGTTCCTCTGTCTGTCCCTCTCTTCTCCCCATCCAGTTCCTCTGTCTGTCCCTCTCTTCTCCCCATCCAGTTCCTCTGTCTGTCCCTCTCTTCTCCCCATCCAGTTCCTCTGTCTGTCCTCTCTTCTCCCCATCCAGTTCCTCTGTCTGTCCCTCTCTTCTCCCATCCAGTTCCTGTCTGTCCTCTCTTCTCCCATCCAGTTCC
>NW_027035317.1:0-2500 GCF_034236695.1 Oncorhynchus nerka | reverse complement strand
CAAAAGGAGGCGCTGAGCACGATGAACGAGTAAAGACCCAAACCCTTCCACGGACGGCGCGATCGAACCCCAGGCTGTGTCGACTTTTGCGGTGCAGTGCTTTTGACCGCTGTGCCACCCAGGACCCCTAAAGTTTATTTTCATTTTTATCGGTGGAACTATTAGCTTTATCAAGTTGATGTCAATGTGACGATGTCATGTTTTTTTTCATAGAGCATAGAGACTCCTAATTGGCACCATATTCCCTTCATAGGTCCCTTTATAGGGAATAGGGCTCTGGTCTAAAGTAGTGCACTATATAGGGACTAGGGCTCTGGTCTAATGGAGTGCACTATATAGGGAATAGGGCTCTGGTCTAAAGTAATGTACTATATAGGGACTAGGGCTCTGATCTAATGGAGTGCACTATATAGGGAATAGGGTGCTGGTCTAAAGTAGTGCACTATATAGGGAATAGGGTTCTGATCTAATGGAGTGCACTATATAGGGAATAGGGCTCTGGTCTAAAGTAGTGCACTATATAGGGAATAGGGCGCTGGTCTAAAGTAGTGCACTATATAGGGAGTAGGGCGCTGGTCTAAAGTAATGCACTATATAGGGAATAGGGTGCTGGTCTAGTGCACTATATGGGACTAGGGCTCTGATCTAATGGAACTAGGGAATAGGGCTCTGGTCTAAAGTAGTGCACTATATAGGGAGTAGGGCGCTTGTCTAAAGTAATGCACTATATAGGGAATAGGGTGCTGGTCTAAAGTAGTGCACTATATAGGGAATAGGGTGCTGGTCTAAAGTAATACACTATATAGGGAATAGGGTGCTGGTCTAAAGTAGTGCACTATATAGGGACTAGGGCTCTGATCTAATGGAGTGCACTATATAGGGAATAGGGCTCTGGTCTAAAGTAGTGCACTATATAGGGAATAGGGCTCTGATCTAATGGAGTGCACTATATAGGGAATAGGGCTCTGGTCTAAAGTAGTGCACTATATAGGGAATAGGGCGCTGGTCTAATGTAGTGCACTATATAGGGAGTAGGGCGCTGGTCTAAAGTAATGCACTATATAGGGAATAGGGTGCTGGTCTAAAGTAGTGCACTATATAGGGACTAGGGCTCTGATCTAATGTAGTGCACTATATAGGGAATAGGGCTCTGGTCTAAAGTAGTGCACTATATAGGGAATAGGGCGCTGGTCTAAAGTAGTGCACTATATAGGGAATAGGGATCTGGTCCTAAAGTGAGTACACTATATAGGGAATAGGGCCTTTGGTCTAAAGTAGTGCACTATATAGGGAAGCCAGGGCTCTGGTCTAAAAGCAATTGCACTATATAGGGAATAGAGGCCCTGGTCTAAAGTAGTGCACTATATAAGGAATAGGGCTCTGGTCTAAGTAGTGCACTATATAGGGAATAGGGCTCTGGTCTAAAAGTAGTGCACTATATAGGGAATAGGGCTCTGGTCTATAGTAGTGCACTATATAGGGGCTCAAGGTCTGGTCTATAGTAGTGCACTATATAGGGAATAGGGATCTGGTCTGGTAGTGCACTATATAGGGGAATCAAGGCGCTGGTCTAAAGTAGTGCACTATATAGGAGTAGGGCGCTTGTCTAAAGTAATACACTATATAGGGAATAGGGTGCTGGTCTAAGTAGTGCACTATAGGGAGACAGGGTGCTGGTCTAAAGTAGTGCACTATATAGGGACTAGGGCTCTGATCTAATGGAGTGCACTATATAGGAAATAGGGCTCTGGTCTAAAGTAGTGCACTATATAGGGAATAGGGCGCTGGTCTAAAGTAGTGCACTATATAGGGAATAGGGCTCTGGTCTAAAGTAGTGCACTATATAGGGAATAGGGCTCTGATCTAATGGAGTGCACTATATATAGGGAATAGAATACAGTCTAATAGATTATAGGGAATAGGGCTCTGATCTAATGGAGTGCACTATATAGGGAATAGGGCTCTGGTCTAAAGTATTGCACTATATAGGGAATAGGGCTCTGGTCTAAAGTAGTGCACTATATAGGGAATAGGGCGCTGGTCTAAAGTAGTGCACTATATAGGGAATAGGGCTCTGGTCTAAAGTAGTGCACTATATAGGGAATAGGGCGCTGGTCTAAAGTAGTGCACTATATAGGGAGTAGGGCTCTGGTCTAAAGTAGTGCACTATATAGGGAATAGGGCTCTGGTCTAAAGTAGTGCACTATATAGGGAATAGGGCTCTGGTCTAAAGTAGTGCACTATATAGGGAATAGGGCTCTGGTCTAAAGTAGTGCACTATATAGGGAATAGGGCTCTGGTCTATAGTAGTGCACTATATAGGGAATAGGGATCTGGTCTATAGTAGTGCACTATATAGGGAATAGGGATCTGGTCTAAAGTAGTGCACTATATAGGGAATAGGGCGCTGGTCTAAAGTAGTGCACTATATAGGGAGTAGGGCGCTTGTCTAAAGTAATGCACTATATAGGGAATAGGGTGCTGGTCTAAAGTAGTGCAC
>NW_027035316.1:0-10179 GCF_034236695.1 Oncorhynchus nerka | reverse complement strand
CCTCTTGGACAGACTACAACATACAGTATGAATTAACTGGTCATACATTTGGCAGGACGTTAGGAAGTGCATCTCAGTTTCCACCTCATTTTGTGGGCTGTGTGCACATAGCATGTCTTCTCTGGAGAGCCAGGTACTGACCTGTATATAGTCTTGCTATTGTTATTTTACTGTTGCTCTTTAATTACTTCTTATCCATATTTGTTTTAACTACATTATTAGTTAGGGGCTTGAAACTAAAACAATTTCATTTCATTTGAGGTCTGCCTACGGCAGCCTTTCTCAATAGCAAGGCTATGCTCACTGAGTCTGGACATAGTCAAAGCTTTCCTTAAGTTTGGGTCAGTCTACATACCTGGTCTCTGCCCCAATAATCTCTCCTTTCTCCCAAAGTGTGCGCTTGATCACTTCCCTTCATGGACAGGATTTGACAGGAATAGATTAGTATGGAAACTCACTCAATAACCTATACCTTCACCAATCCAATGCTACTACACTTTATGGGGAGTAGTGAACGAGTGCACACTTCAGGAAGCAGTAAATACTTTTGGGACGCACCCCTGGCCGGAGGATCTCCAAATTACCGTTGTTAAAGGGAGCCAAAACCTCTTGTTGATCTTCCTCACTCCGTGCAATTTGTACCTCACAGGACACCATACATTATTCAAGAGTAAATGCTGTATTACTTTTGTCCTAACAGGATAATATACTGGCAGCACATCATCAGTTCCTCTGCAAAGACAAGCTCAACTTTGAGAATATCTATTATTTTAGCACTGTAGTGCAGTATAACTGTTTTTCACAGCATTGCAACCAGTTTAGAAGAATTATTGATAATTTGACGTATTTTAATATTGTATAATTTATACCAGCATTTGTTTTTAAAGTTTCCAAACTAAATACTGGTATGTTGAAAGCTGCTGTGTAGGTCAGTGGTGTCGGGGTGTTCAGTACTCTAATTTAGTAAAACATTTTCCAAACGTCCCAGAGAAGGAAAGGCACCCTGTGTGAAAAGCACGAGAAACAGTGATACACACTCTGAATGACCTAAATGATGAATCACATATTGGTCTTTCACAGTCAGACCAACCCAAGCTGTACTGTTCAGTAGGATAATAGTAGACCAACCCAAGCTGTACTGTTCAGTAGGATAATAGTAGACCAACCCAAGCTGTACTGTTCAGTGGGATAATAGTAGACCAACCCAAGCTGTACTGTTCAGTAGGATAATAGACCAACCCAAGCTGTACTGTTCAGTAGGATAATAGTAGACCAACCAAAGCTGTACTGTTCAGTAGGATAATAGACCAACCCAAGCTGTACTGTTCAGTAGGATAATAGTAGACCAACCAAAGCTGTACTGTTCAGTAGGATAATAGTAGACCCACCCAAGCTGTACTGTTCAGTAGGATAATAGTAGACCAACCCAAGCTGTACTGTTCAGTAGGATAATAGTAGACCCACCCAAGCTGTACTGTTCAGTAGGATAATAGTAGACCAACCCAAGCTGTACTGTTCAGTAGGATAATAGTAGACCCACCCAAGCTGTACTGTTCAGTAGGATAATAGTAGACCAACCCAAGCTGTACTGTTCAGTAGGATAATAGTAGACCAACCCAAGCTGTACTGTTCAGTAGGATAATAGTAGACCAACCCAAGCTGTACTGTTCAGTAGGATAATAGTAGACCAACCCAAGCTGTACTGTTCAGTAGGATAATAGTAGACCAACCCAAGCTGTACTGTTCAGTAGGATAATAGTAGACCAACCCAAGCTGTACTGTTCAGTAGGATAATAGTAGACCAACCCAAGCTGTACTGTTCAGTAGGATAATGGTAGACTAACTAAGCTGCTATTCGAGTAGGATGTATTAGACCTTAAGCTGTACTGTTCAGTAGGATAGTAGACTAACCAAGCTGTACTGTTCAGTAGGATAATAAATATTACTAATATTGAAACAAGAAGACAGCGAAGAAAACAGGTTAGAATTTATCTGTTTATATTAGACTTTCTAGCACTATTGTTGGATTAGCAGTGTTTATATAGTACAGACACCTAGCACTAGTGTTGGATTAGCAGTGTTTATATAGTACAGACACCTAGCACTATTGTTGGATTAACAGTGTTAATGTAGTACAGACACCTAGCACTATTGTTGGATTAGCAGTGTTTATATAGTACAGACACCTAGCACTATTGTTGGATTAGCAGTGTTTATATAGTACAGACACCTAGCACTATTGTTGGATTAGTAGTGTTTATATAGTACAGACACCTATTGCACTATTATTTGTATTAAGCAGTGTTTATATAGTACAGACACCTAGCACTATTGTTGTATTAGCAGTGTTTATATAGTACAGACACCTAGCACTATTGTTGGATTAGCAGTGTTTATATAGTACAGACACCTAGCACTATTGTTGGATTAGCAGTGTTTATATAGTACAGACACCTAGCACTATTGTTGGATTAGTAGTGTTTATATAGTACAGACACCTAGCACTATTGTTGGATTAACAGTGTTTATATGGTACAGACACCTAGCACTATTGTTGGATTAACAGTGTTTATATAGTTCAGACACCTAGCACTATTGTTGGATTAGCAGTGTTTATATAGTACAGACACCTAGCACTATTGTTGGATTAGCAGTGTTTATATAGTACAGACACCTAGCACTATTGTTGGATTAACAGTGTTTATATAGTACAGACACCTAGCACTATTGTTGATTAGTAGCACATATAGTACAGACACCTTATACCATTATATTAACAGTGTTTATAATGGCAGACACCTAGCACTATTGTTGTATTAACAGTGTTTATATGGTACAGACACCAGCACCATTGTTGATTATTAGTGTTTATATAGTACAGACACCTAGCACTATTGTTGGATTAACAGTGTTTATATAGTACAGACACCTAGCACTATTGTTGGATTAACAGTGTTTATATGGTACAGACACCTAGCACTATTGTTGGATTAACAGTGTTTATATAGTACAGACACCTAGCACTATTGTTGTACTAACAGTGTTTATATAGTACAGACACCTAGCACTATTGTTGGATTAACAGACACCTAGCACTGTTGGATTAGCAGTGTTTATATAGTACAGACACCTAGCACTATTGTGATTAGCAGTGTTTATATGGTAGACACCTATACTTATTATTTGGATTAATAGTGTTTATATGGTACAGACGCACCTATGTATTATTTGTTGTATTGTTGGATTAGCAGTGTTTATATAGTACAGACACCCAGCACTATTGTTGGATTAGCAGTGGTTATATAGTACAGACACCTAGCACTATTGTTGGATTAGCAGTGTTTATATAGTACAGACACCCAGCACTATTGTTGGATTAGCAGTGGTTATATAGTACAGACACCCAGCACTATTGTTGGATTAGCAGTGGTTATATAGTACAGACACCTAGCACTATTGTTGGATTAGTAGTGTTTATATAGTACAGACACCTAGCACTATTGTTGGATTAGCAGTGTTTATATAGTAGACACCCAGCACTATTGTTGGATTAGCAGTGGTTATATAGTACAGACACCTAGCACTATTGTTGGATTAGCAGTGTTTATATAGTACAGACACCCAGCACTATTGTTGGATTAGCAGTGGTTATATAGTACAGACACCCAGCACTATTGTTGGATTAGCAGTGGTTATATAGTACAGACACCTAGCACTATTGTTGGATTAGTAGTGTTTATATAGTACAGACACCTAGCACTATTGTTGGATTAGCAGTGTTTATATAGTAGACACCTAGCACTATTGTTGTATTAGCAGTGGTTATATAGTACAGACACTATTGTTGGATTTGCAGTGTTTATATAGTACAGAAATCTTATGTTTATTTGACTCTGATGATAAAGAAATATAAAATATTCCTGTAAAGGTCTGTGTTAAATATTGAGGAATACATCTGTCAAAAAACCACTTAGTCAGACAACACATGAATTTCTCTCCTAAAATTAAGACACCCAAAAATATCTGTAATAATTGTCTCCAAAGAGATCTTTCTATACTTGGGAGAGTACTTCTGTCCAAGGCAGAGGGACTGTCTGGTTTTGTGGACCCCTCATTATCTTTATGTGTAAATCCTGCTACTTGTAAAGAGATCAACAAGACCTTTCTTGACTTCATCTGGAAAAATACATCTCACAAACTAAAAGAGTCAGTCCTCTAATAAAAGAGCTGAAGGAGGTCTGGAAGTGGTGGACTTTGTGACATAAATAACACTTTCAAGATCAACTGGTTGAAAAGATGTTTGATCAATACTGATTCAATATGGTATTTCCTTCCAAATCATGTGTTTCATAAGTTGAGTGGTCTTCAATTTTTACTGAAATGTAATTATATTCCTGAAAGATTACCCGTTAAATTGGCTAGGTTTCATCAACCAGCTTCAATGGCCTGGAAAATATGTTTCCTGCACATTTTTCCCCACATAAAAGCTCTTTTGTGGAATAATTCAGACATAACTGTAGAGGAATAAGTCCTTGTTCTACCCCAGCTGGCATGAGAGGAATAACTGACTTTGTTCTTGATGTTTTTGACAACAGAGGTAATATTCTCACATATGAACAATTTATAACATTGAAAGGGTTTCCAATACCTTTCAGAGAGTTTATTTCTGTGGTCAGAGCCGTTCCCAGGGGTCTAACTACACTAATGAAAACCCATCTTATCTTTGGTAATGATCACAAAGTTGATCCAGAACTCAGAGCCGTTCCCAGGGGTCTAACTACACTAATGAAAACCCATCTTATCTTTGGTAATGATCACAAAGTTGATCCAGAACTCAGAGCCGTTCCCAGGGGTCTAACTACACTAATGAAAACCCATCTTATCTTTGGTAATGATCACAAAGTTGATCCAGAACTCAGAGCCGTTCCCAGGGGTCTAACTACACTAATGAAAACCCATCTTATCTTTGGTAATGAACACAAAGTTGATCCAGAACTCAGATTGGAAGGCCTGGGTTTACTTGTTGATCCAGAACTCAGATTGGAAGGCCTGGGTTTACTTGTTGATCCAGAACTCAGATTGGAAGGCCTGGGTTTACTTGTTGATCCAGAACTCAGATTGGAAGGCCTGGGTTTACTTGTTGATCAGAACTCCAGATTGGAAGGCCTGGGTTTACTTGTTGATCCAGAACTCAGATTGGAAGGCCTGGGTTTTACTTGTTGATCCAGAACTCAGATTGGAAGCCTGGGTTTGCTGATCAGAACTCAGATTGGAAGCCTGGTTTACTTGTTGATCCAGAACTCAGGTGGAAGGCCTGGGTTTACTTGTTGATCCAGAACTCAGAGCCGTTCCCAGGAAGAACTCAGCCTGGGTTTACTTGTTGATCCAGAACTCAGAGCCGTTGGGTCTAACTACACTAATGAAGCCTGGGTTTACTTGATCCAGAACTCAGAGCCGTTCCAGGGGTCTAACTACACTAATGAAGCCTGGGTTTACTTGTTGATCCAGAACTCAGAGCCGTGCCCAGGGCTCTAACTACACTAATGAAGCCTGGGTTTACTTGTTGATCCAGAACTCAGAGCCGCTCCCAGGGGTCTAACTACACTAATGAAGCCTGGGTTTACTTGTTGATCCAGAACTCAGAGCCGTTCCCAGGGGTCTGCTACACTAATGAAGCCTGGGTTTACTTGTTGATCCAGAACTCAGAGCCGTTCCCAGGGGTCTAACTACACTAATGAAGCCTGGCTTACTTGTTGATCCAGAACTCAGAGCCGTTCCCAGGGGTCTAATCTGCACTAATGAAGCCTGGGTTTACTTGTTGATCCAGAACTCAGAGCCGTTCCCAGGGGTCTAACTACACTAATGAAGCCTGGGTTTACTTGTTGATCCAGAACTCAGAGCCGTTCCCAGGGCTCTAACTACACTAATGAAGCCTGGGTTTACTTGTTGATCCAGAACTCAGAGCCGTTCCCAGGGGTCTAACTTCACACTAATGAAGCCTGGGTTTACTTGATCCAGAACTCAGAGCCGTTCCCAGGGCTCCAACTACACTAATGAAGCCTGGGTTTGCTTGTTGATCCAGAACTCAGAGCCGTTCCCAGGGCTCTAACTACACTAATGAAGCCTGGGTTTACTTGTTGATCCAGAACTCAGAGCCGTTCCCAGGGGTCTAACTACACTAATGAAGCCTGGGTTTACTTGTTGATCCAGAACTCAGAGCCGTTCCCAGGGGTCTAACTACACTAATGAGGCCTGGGTTTACTTGTTGATCCAGAACTCAGAGCCGTTCCCAGGGGTCTAACTACACTAATGAAGCCTGGGTTTACTTCAGAGATCTTGTTGTAATAAATATATAAGACAAATTCTCCGTTCAGAAAACCAACTTCCACCGAGAGGAAAGTGTTTGTGGAACCTGCTTCTTATTCCTGACCTTGTCTGGAAACATGCCTGGTTAAGGCCTTACAAATACTGTATAACAAACCAGGTTAAGGAAGAGCACTTTAACATGTTACATCAGATATATCCATGGAATTCTATGATGTCCAAATTTGTGGCTGTTGATGATATCTGTGTTTTCTGTGAATAAGGTGAGAATCTGTCTCACTTGTTCTTTGATGTAAATTTGTGTCAGAATTTTGTGAAAACCTTGTAAGATACTTATTTACCATTATGAACACTGCCCATGTTTAACATGAAGGATATAATATGTTACTATTGCAATGACAACAAGACCATTGAAATGATTGTGATTTATTTTTATTCTTGTTGCCAAATACTTTGTACACAAACAAAAATTCCAAAATTCTATACCAAAATTACAATTTTTTCTGATTGAATTTAAATATTTTATTAAAACATTAACCCTAGTGAATAACAACAAGAAAAACATTTTCCTGAATCATTATAGATTTTTTCAGAATGATAACAATTTCACTAAAATAGTAAATTGTTTATTACTTCATTGATATTTTGTGTGTTTTAGTATTTTCTAGTTGATACTAGTTCTGTTTTGTATGATGAAATAATGTCAATTGTTGGTCTGTATTTTGAATAAGAAAATAAATATATCAAATTAAATTAAAATAAAGACTCACATCGTCTTCTGCTGACTGGAGGGGCAACACAGTTGAGGAACCAAAAGTTTATTTTCATTTACTTCATAAAAGTGTAATATTGTATTAAGTTGTTCAAAGAGAAGTATGTGTTGATTGATTCGTTTATAATGAGTGACAATTTAAAACAAACTCTAGACCCACTACATATTTACATTGAACCATAGTTCTGACATGGATCATTATGACCCCAGAGGCATATCTTTTATCACAGCCAAAATATGGTTTATTTAATTTTTCATGACTTTGTCAATCAACTTGTTCTTAATACATCTAAATCATGGTTTAGTGTTTCTGTATCAATATGGACTTTTAACAAATTCAAATCCTTTGTACTCCAACTACAATGTTAAAACATTCTACATTGTGACATCATTAAAATACTCCTACTACAATGTTAAAACATTCTACATTGTGACATCATTAAAATACTCCTACTACAATGTTAAAACATTCTACATTGTGACATCATTAAAATACTCCCACTACAATGTTAAAACATTCTACATTGTGACATTTCATTGATATCATGAAACAACTACTTCATGTATGTATTTTCTGATGTTTGATCAGAGATCTTTTATCAGAGTATCTCTTGTGACATTGATCACAGCTATGTGGTTTCTCTCCTGTGTGTGTTTTCTGGTGTGATATCAGGCTACTTGACTGAATAAAACTCTTCCCACATTGACTACAGCTGTAAGATTTCTCTCCTGTGTGAATTCTCATGTGTATAGTCAGATGCCTCGATGTAACAAAACTCTTCCCACATTGATCACAGCTATAAAGTTTCACTCCTGTGTGTGCTCTCAGATGTACTATCAGGCAGCTTGAGTGAGTAAAACTCTTCCCACATTGATCACAGCTATATAAGATTTCTCTCCAGTATGAATTCTCATGTGTACTTTTAGTGATTCTGATCTTAAGTAACTCTCCCATAATCAAAACAGTGGTGAGATTTCTCTCCTGTGTGTACTTGCTGGTGTATTTTAAGTTCTGATGAAAATGTGCAACCTTTCCCACAGTCTGAGAAGCAATGAGATTTATTCCCTGTGGGTCTCTGCTGGTGATTCTTGAGGTGATATAAACTGGAGAGACTCTTCTCTGCCTCGTTAGCATCATGATGTTGTTGAGGCTCCCCAGAGGATCCACGATAGTCACGTCTCTGTCCTGTGTAAACAACAAGTCAGACAGATGGTTAAAGGCCCACAACAGCAGAAATCCACTGTAAAGGTGATGCCAACAGCGTAGCCATGTTGGCACAATTGACGTCTGTAATGAATGTTACAATTATTTGACAATCGTCTTAAGACAGTCAAGTGAACAACAATAGTCATATTTAGTCTTGTTTTCACATTAGTAGTAACATCAATGATTTTAGGCTAGAAAAAAGTAAAAGTAGTTGACATCCTAAGCAGTGTGCCAGATGACTTTTGGTCTTCTATATAGGCCCCTTTCTGTGTTTGCTAAACTTGCAACAAGGGCGATGCACATGCAATTTGGTTGCAGAAACCCCTCCCTTCTAATGCAGAAACCCCTCCCTTCTAATGCAGAAACCCCTCCCTTCTAATGCAGAAACCCCTCCCTTCTAATGCAGAAACCCCTCCCTTCTAATGCAGAAGCCCCTCCCCTCTAATGCAGAAGCCCCTCCCTTCTAATGCAGAAACCCCTCCCTTCTAATGCAGAAACCCCTCCCTTCTAATGCAGAAACACCTCCCTTCCAATGCAGAAACCTCTCCCTTCTAATGCAGAAACCCCTCCCTTCTAATGCAGAAACCCCTCCTTTCTAATGCAGAAACCCCTCCCTTCTAATGCAGAAACACCTCCCTTCCAATGCAGAAACCTCTCCCTTCTAATGCAGAAACCCCTCCCTTCTAATGCAGAAACCCCTCCCTTCTAATGCAGAAACCCCTCCCTTCTAATGCAGAAACCCCTCCTTTCTAATGCAGAAACCCCTCCCTTCTAATGCAGAAACCCATCCCTTCTAATGCAGAAACCCCTCCCTTCTAATGCAGAAACCACTAGTTATGGATGTTGTATATCTGCCTGGAGCAAAAAGGTGAGCAGAGATTGTAGTTTTTCCACAATGTATTCTGAATATGACAACACACTATCAGTGTAAGATCAGGATGCTACTGAAGGAAACTCACATTAATCTCTGTCTATTCACTAATTCACCCCCGTGGGGGAAAACTCAGGGACTTCTCATAGGCTGACAGCAGATATAGCCTCCATTTCCAGGTTGCTTATGAGTGCATTTCACACTACTTTGGATTATAATAAAGGTTCATTTGAATGTCCTGATTAATATAATGTTTATGTTTTCGTCGAAAATGTACTACTTTATATTTAAAAACAACTTCAACCAGTAAAATGTTCTTTGGCTACTATTCTAAAATGGATGACATTTTTTATCTATTATCTATCTTCAGACAATACCCCATAATGACATCACAATACCCCATAATGACATCACAATACCCCATAATGACATCACAATACCCCATAAAAGTGAATAAAAGTTTAGAAATGCTTGCATGCCAGGGAACGTTTGGCTAAACCAACTATATCATACTACGACCAATAAGCATACTACAAACTCAATGTACGTCACAAATAGTACAGTTAGTATGAGTATTCCAACACAGCTCAGGTCTCTGGGCTGCCATTTGGTTTCTGTTTAAAACCCAGGTTGCCCCTTTAATTAAAAAAGCCACACAACAAACAACCAATCTGCAGTTGAAACAAGAACAAAGCAGTCATTATTTTTTACTCCAATGTTTAGAAACAAATGTCAGATTTCCCCTTTAACACCACACACATCAGTCCAACAACTGCCTCTGTTTTAAACACAGTAACAGTACCTACAGTTAAAGTCCAAAGTTTACATACACCTTAGCCAAATACATTTAATCTCATCACAATTCCTAGCATTTAATCCGAGTAAAAATTCCCTGTCTTAGGTCAGTTAGAATCACCACTTTATTTTAAGAATGTGAAATGTCAAAATAATGGTAGAGAAAATTATTTATTTCAGCTTTAATTTCATCAAATTCCCAGTGGGTCA
>NW_027035315.1:0-10179 GCF_034236695.1 Oncorhynchus nerka | reverse complement strand
GTGCATGCGTATAACCAGCCTCTATCCTGCCGGTGCAGCGTATAACCAGCCTCTATCCTGCCGGTGCATGCGTATAACCAGCCTCTGTTCTATCCTGCCGGTGCAGCGTATAACCAGCCTCTCTATCCTGCCGGTGCATCGCATAACCAGCCTCTATGTCCTGCCGGTGCAGCGTATAACCAGCCTCTGTCTCTATCCTGCCGGGTGCAGCGTATAACCAGCCTCTGTCCTGCCGGTGCAGCGGATAACCAGCCTCTATCCTGCCGGTGCAGCGTATAACCAGCCTCTGTCCTGCCGGGTGCAGCGTATAACCAGCCTCTGTCCTGCCGGTGCAGCGTATAACCAGCCTCTGCTATCCTGCCGGTGCAGCGTATAACCAGCCTCTGTCCTGTCCTGGCCGGTGCATCGGTATAACCAGCCTCTGTCCTGTCCTGCCGGTGCAGCGATATAACCAGCCTCTGTTCTGTCCTGCCGGTGCAGCGTATAACCAGCCTCTGACTTGTCCTGCCGGTGCATCGTATAACCAGCCTCTGTCCTGTCCTGCCGGTGCAGCGTATAACCAGCCTCTGTTCTGTCCTGCCGGTGCAGCGTATAACCAGCCTCTGTCCTGCCGGTGCAGCGTATAACCAGCCTCTATCCTGCCGGTGCAGCGTATAACCAGCCTCTGTTCTGTCCTGCCGGTGCAGCGTATAACCAGCCTCTGTTCTGTCCTGCCGGTGCAGCGTATAACCAGCCTCTGTTCTGTCCTGCCGGTGCAGCGTATAACCAGCCTCTGTTCTGTCCTGCCGGTGCAGCGTATAACCAGCCTCTATCCTGCCGGTGCAGCGTATAACCAGCCAGCTGTATGTTGATAGTGTCATCGTTCAGCCAAGTCTCTGTGAAACATAAGATATAACAGTTCTGAATGTCCTTTTGGTAGTTACATTTTTTGCGTAACTCGCCGATTTTATTGTCCAAAGATTGCAAGTTTGCTGGCAGAATGGAAGGAAGTGGGGGTTTATTCGATCGCCTATGGATTCTCAGAAGGCTGTCCGCCCCCTTTTCTCCGCCTCCTCTTCACGCAAATCACAGGGATCTGGGCCTGTTCCAGAGAAAGCAGTTCAGTTGTTGGTCTACCTTCAGTAAAACAGGCAAAGCATTGTGTTGGTCTACCTTCAGTAAAACAGGCAAAGCATTGTGTTGGTCTACCTTCAGTAAAACAGGCAAAGCATTGTGTTGGTCAACCTTCAGTAAAACAGGCAAAGCATTGTGTTGGTCAACCTTCATTAAAACAGGCAAAGCATTGTGTTGGTCAACCTTCAGTAAAACAGGCAAGCATTGTGTTGAATCTCTACCTTCAGTAAAACAGGCAAAGCATTGCTGTTAGTCTACTTTCAGTAAAACAGGCAAGCATTGTGTTGGTCTACCTTCAGTAAAACAGGCAAAGCATTGTGTTGGTCTACCTTCAAGTAAAACAAGGCAGAAGCATTGTGTTGAGTCAACCTTCAGTAAAACAGGCAAAAGCATTGTAATTTGGTCAACCTTCAGTAAAACAGGCAAAGCATTGTGTTGGTCACCTTCAGTAAAACAGGCAAAGCATTGTGTTGGTCAACCTTCAGTAAAACAGGCAAGCATTGTGTTGAAAGTCTACTTTCAGTAAAACAGGCAAAGCATTGTGTTGGTCTACCTCAGTAAAACAGGCAAAGCATTGTGTTGGTCTACCTTCAGTAAAACAGGCAAAGCATTGTGTTGGTCTACCTTCAGTAAAACAGGCAAAGCATTGTTAGTCAACCTTCAGTAAAACAGGCAAAACATTGTTGTGTTAGTCTACCTTCAGTAAAAGAGACTTCTGTTTTATAGTGCTCAGTTGAAGACTGCAGCTTCACTGCTCATGAAGCTGGTCAACATTCACTGGAAAAATGTAAGTAGACCGCCAGCCTCCTAACCCACCCATCAACCCCTCATCTATATAGAACCAAGCATTAACCTGTTCCCTGTATATTCATTTTATTTTTATTTAACTAGGCAAGTCGGGTTAAGAACAAATTCTTATTTCCCATGACGGCCTAGCAAAAGGCTTTCCTGCGAGGACTAAGGGCCTGGGATTAAAAATCAATACAAACATAAATATAACAAAACACATCACAACAAGAGAGACAACACTACATAAAGTGAGACCTAAGACGACAACATATCAAGGGCAACACATGGCAACACAACATGGTAGCAACACAGCATGGTACAAACATTATTGGGCACAGTAACAGCACAAATGTCAAGAAGGTAGAGACAACACATCACACAAAAGCAGCCACAACTGTCAGCAAGAGTGTTGCTTCTATACATGTATAGAATAGCAATACCCTAACTCCCTCCTGTCTGGAACCGCGTGTTTAACCTCCTCCTCCTCCTGTCTGGAACCGCGTGTTTAACCTCCTCCTCCTGTCTGGAACAGCGTGTTTTAACCTCCTCCTACTGTCTGGAACCGCGTGTTTAACCTCCTCCTCCTCCTGTCTGGAACCGTGTGTTTAACGTCCTCCTCTCTCCTGTCTGGAACCTCCTCCTCCTGTCTGGAACCGCGTGTTTAACCTCCTCCTGTCTGGAACTACTGTCTGGAACCCGCGTGTTTAACCTCCTCCTCCTCCTACTGTCTGGAGCCGCGTGTTTAACCTCCTCCTCCTGTCTGGAACCGCGTGTTTAACCTCCTCCTCCTACTGTCTGGAACAGCGTGTTTAACCTCCTCCCCTCCTCCTCCTCCTGTCTGGAACAGCGTGTTTAACCTCCTCCTCCTGTCTGGAACGTGTTTAACCTCCTCCTCCTCCTCCTGTCTGGAACGCGTGTTTAACCTCCTGTCTGGAACCGTGTTTAACCTCCTCCTCCTCCTCCTGTCTGGGCCGCGTGTTTAACCCTCCTCCTGTCTGGAGCCGCGTGTTTAACCTCCTCCCCTCCCTCCTGTCTGGAACAGGCGTGTTTAACCTCCTCCCCCTGTCTGGAACAGCGTGTTTAACCTCCTCCTCCTGTCTGGAACAGCGTGTTTAACCCCCTCCTCCTGTCTGGGAGCCGCGTGTTTAACCTCCTCCTCATGTCTGGAACCGCGTGTTTAACCTCCTCTCCTCCTGTCTGGAACCGCGTGTTTAACCTCCTCCTCCTGTCTGGAACCCCGCGTGTTTAACCTCCTCCTCCTCCTGTCTGGAGCCGCGTGTTTTAACCTCCTCCTCCTGTCTGGAACAGCGTGTTTAACCTCCTCTCCTGTCTGGAACCGCGTGTTCAACCCCTCCTCCTCCTGTCTGGAACCGCGTGTTTAACCTCCTCCTCGTCCGTCCTGTCTGGAACCGCGTGTTTAACCTCCTCCTCCTCCTCCTGTCTGGAACCGCGTGTTTAACCTCCTCCTCCTCCTCCTCCTGTCTGGAGCCGCGTGTTTAACCTCCTCCTCCTCCTCCTGTCTGGAACCGCGTGTTTAACCTCCTCCTCCTCCTCCTGTCTGGAACCGCGTGTTTAACCTCCTCCTCCTCCTCCTCCTGTCTGGAGCCGCGTGTTTAACCTCCTCCTCCTCCTCCTGTCTGGAACCGCGTGTTTAACCTCCTCCTCCTCTTCCTGTCTGGAACCGCGTGTTTAACCTCCTGTCTGGAACCGCGTGTTTAACCTCCTGTCTGGAACCGCGTATTTAACCTCCTCTTCCTGTCTGGAGCCGCGTGTTTAACCTCCTCCTGTCTGGAACCGCGTGTTTTACCTCGTCCTGTCTGGAACCGCGTGTTTAACCTCCTCCTCCTGTCTGGAACAGCGTGTTTAACCTCCTCCTCCTGTCTGGAACAGCGTGTTTAACCTCCTCCTCCTGTCTGGAACCGCGTGTTTAACCTCCTCCTCCTGTCTGGAACAGCGTGTTTAACCTCCTCCTCCTGTCTGGAACCGCGTGTTTAACCTCCTCCTCCTCCTCCTGTCTGGAACCGCGTGTTTAACCTCCTCCTCCTGTCTGGAACAGCGTGTTTAACCTCCTCTTCCTGTCTGGAACCGCGTGTTTAACCTCCTCCTCCTGTCTGGAACAGCGTGTTTAACCTCCTCCTCCTCCTGTCTGGAACCGCGTGTTTAACCTCCTCCTCCTGTCTGGAACAGCGTGTTTAACCTCCTCCTCCTCCTGTCTGGAACCGCGTGTTTAACCTCCTCCTCCTGTCTGGAACCGCGTGTTTAACCTCCTCCTCCTCCTCCTGTCTGGAACAGCGTGTTTAACCTCCTGTCTGGAACCGCGTGTTTAACCTCCTCCTCCTGTCTGGAACCGCGTGTTTAACCTCCTCCTCCTCCTCCTGTCTGGAACAGCGTGTTTAACCTCCTCCTCCTCCTGTCTGGAACAGCGTGTTTAACCTCCTCCTCCTGTCTGGAACCGCGTGTTTAACCTCCTCCTCCTGTCTGGAACAGCGTGTTTAACCTCCTCCTCCTGTCTGGAACCGCGTGTTTAACCTCCTCCTCCTGTCTGGAACCGCGTGTTTAACCTCCTCCTCCTCCTCCTGTCTGGAACCGCGTGTTTAACCTCCTCCTCCTGTCTGGAACCGCGTGTTTAACCTCCTCCTCCTGTCTGGAACCGCGTGTTTAACCTCCTCCTCCTCCTCCTGTCTGGAACAGCGTGTTTAACCTCCTCCTCCTCCTGTCTGGAACAGCGTGTTTAACCTCCTCCTCCTCCTGTCTGGAACAGCGTGTTTAACCTCCTGTCTGGAACAGCGTGTTTAACCTCCTCCTCCTCCTGTCTGGAACAGCGTGTTTAACCTCCTCCTCCTCCTGTCTGGAACAGCGTGTTTAACCTCCTCCTCCTCCTGTCTGGAACAGCGTGTTTAACCTCCTCCTCCTCCTGTCTGGAACAGCGTGTTTAACCTCCTCCTCCTCCTGTCTGGAACAGCGTGTTTAACCTCCTCCTCCTCCTGTCTGGAACCGCGTGTTTAACCTCCTCCTCCTGTCTGGAACCGTGTGTTTAACCTCCTCCTCCTCCTCCTCCTCCTGTCTGGAACCGCGTGTTTAACCTCCTCCTCCTCCTGTCTGGAACCGCGTGTTTAACCTCCTCCTCCTCCTGTCTGGAACCGCGTGTTTAACCTCCTCCTGTCTGGAACAGCGTGTTTAACCTCCTCCTCCTCCTGTCTGGAACCGCGTGTTTAACCTCCTCCTCCTCCTCCTGTCTGGAACCGCGTGTTTAACCTCCTCCTCCTGTCTGGAACAGCGTGTTTAACCTCCTCCTCCTGTCTGGAACCGCGTGTTTAACCTCCTCCTCCTGTCTGGAACCGTGTGTTTAACCTCCTCCTCCTCCTCCTGTCTGGAACAGCGTGTTTAACCTCCTGTCTGGAACCGCGTGTTTAACCTCCTCCTCCTGTCTGGAACCGTGTGTTTAACCTCCTCCTCCTCCTCCTCCTCCTGTCTGGAACAGCGTGTTTAACCTCCTCCTCCTCCTGTCTGGAACCGCGTGTTTAACCTCCTCCTCTTCCTGTCTGGAGCCGCGTGTTTAACCTCCTCCTCCTCCTGTCTGGAACCGCGTGTTTAACCTCCTCCTGTCTGGAACAGCGTGTTTAACCTCCTCCTCCTCCTGTCTGGAACCGCGTGTTTAACCTCCTCCTCTTCCTGTCTGGAGCCGCGTGTTTAACCTCCTCCTCCTCCTGTCTGGAACCGCGTGTTTAACCTCCTCCTCCGTCTGGAACAGCGTGTTTAACCTCCTCCTCCTCCTCTGTCTGGAACCGCGTGTTTAACCTCCTCCTCTCCTCCTGTCTGGAACCGCGTGTTTAACCTCCTCCTCCTGTCTGGAACCGCGTGTTTAACCTCCTCCTCCTGTCTGGAACCGTGTGTTTAACCTCCTCCTCCTCCTCCTGTCTGGAACAGCGTGTTTAACCTCCTGTCTGGAACCGCGTGTTTAACCTCCTCCTCCTGTCTGGAACCGCGTGTTTAACCTCCTCCTCCTCCTCCTGTCTGGAACAGCGTGTTTAACCTCCTCCTCCTCCTGTCTGGAACAGCGTGTTTAACCTCCTCCTCCTCCTGTCTGGAACAGCGTGTTTAACCTCCTCCTCCTCCTGTCTGGAACAGCGTGTTTAACCTCCTCCTCCTCCTGTCGGAACAGCGTGTTTAACCTCCTCCTCCTCCTGTCTGGAACCGCGTGTTTAACCTCCTCCTCCTGCTCTGGAACCGTGTGTTTAACCTCCTCCTCCTGCCTCCCTCCTCCTGTCTGGAACCGCGTGTTTAACCTCCTCCTCTCCTGTCTGGAACCGCGTGTTTAACCTCCTCCTCCTCCTGTCTGGAACCGCGTGTTTAACCTCCTCCTGTCTGGAACAGCGTGTTTAACCTCCTCCTCCTCCTGTCTGGAACGCGTGTTTAACTCCTCCTCCTCCTCCTCCTGTCTGGAACCGCGTGTTTAACCTCCTCCTCCTGTCTGGAACCGCGTGTTTAACCTCCTCCTGTCTGGAACCGCGTGTTTAACCTCATAGTCCGCCCCATCCCGCATGCGGTATCGTTACTACAGCCTCAAGCTCATTAGCATAACGCAACGTTAGCGATTTTAAAAAATCGCAAATGAAACAAAATAAATATGCCTGTTCTCAAGCTTATCCTTATCTTAACAATCCTGTCGTCTCAGATTTTCAAAATATGCTTTAGAACCAGAGAAAATCACTAATTTGTGTAAGAGTGGTGATAGCTAGCTTAGCGTTAGCATTAGCATTTAGCACGCAACATATTCACAAAAACCAGCCAAGGAATCAAATAAAATAATTTACCTTTGAAGAACTTCAGATGTTTCAATGAGGAGACTCTCAGTTACATAGCAGATGTCCAGTTTTTCCTGAAAGATTCTTGTGTAGGACACATCGTTCCCTTTTGTTACTATGCATATGGCTACCGAAACTAACCGAAAATTCAGTCACCTACATGTCGAACTTTTTCCGAATTAACTCCATAATATTGACTGAAACATGGAAAACGTTGTTTGAATCAATCCTGAAGGTGGTTTGTCATATTTCTCTCCGTTGAAAGCACCGTCCTTGTAGCCTGGTTTGTTCTGAGATTTGAATGGAAAAATACCGGGACCTGACTTTTGCGCACCAATTGCCACGCAGCCACCTAGCGGGACACCTGGTAAATGTAGTCTCTTATGGTCAATCTTCCAATGATATGCCTACAAATACGTCACAATGCTGCAGAGACCTTGGGGAAACAAGAGAAAGAGTCCGTTGATTCCTGTCGCATTCACAGCCATATAAGGCGATCATGGAAAACGTAGCCTCAGAAATCCTGTGCATTTCCTGGTCGGTCATACATCTTGGTTTTGCCCAAACATTTGTTCTAAGGGACTCACAGTGAAAATCTTTGCATTTCTGAAACGTGAAGACTGTCTCTTTCCAAAGCTATCAATTCCAAGCATATTCGAGCATCTTTTCGTGACAAAATATTGCGCTTAAAACGGGCACGTCTTTTTATCCAAAAATGAAATACTGCCCCTATAGGACTAACAGGTTAACCTCCTCCTCCTGTCTGGAACAGCGTGTTTAACCTCCTCCTCCTGTCTGGAACAGCGTGTTTAACCTCCTCCTCCTGTCTGGAACCGCGTGTTTAACCTCCTCCTCCTGTCTGGAACAGCGTGTTTAACCTCCTCCTCCTCCTGTCTGGAACCGCGTGTTTAACCTCCTGTCTGGAACCGCGTGTTTAACCTCCTCCTGTACCGTCTCCTATAGAACCGCGTGTTTAACCTCCTCCGTCTCCGTGTTTCACCTCCTCCTCCTGTACCGTCTCCTATAGAACCGTGTGTTTAACCTCCTCCTGTCTCCTATAGAACCGTGTGTTTCACCTCCTCTTGTACCGTCTCCTATAGAACCGCGTGTTTCACCTCCTCTTGTACCGTCTCCTATAGAACCGTGTGTTTCACCTCCTCCTCCTCCGTCTCCTATAGAATCGCGTGTTTAACCTCCTCCTGTCTCCTATAGAACCGTGTGTTTCACCTCTTGTACCGTCTCCTATAGAACCGTGTGTTTAACCTCCTCCGTCTCCTATAGAACCGCGTGTTTAACCTCCTCCTGTACCGTCTCCTATAGAACCGCGTGTTTCACCTCCTGTACCGTCTCCTATAGAACCGCGTGTTTAACCTCCTGTACCGTCTCCTATAGAACCGTGTGTTTAACCTCCTGTACCGTCTCCTATAGAACCGCGTGTTTCACCTCCTCCTGTACCGTCTCCTATAGAACCGTGTGTTTAACCTCCTGTACCGTCTCCTATAGAACCGCGTGTTTCACCTCCTCCTGTACCGTCTCCTATAGAACCGCGTGTTTAACCTCCTCCTGTCTCCTATAGAATCGCAGTGTTTCACTCCCTCCTCCTCCTCCGCCTCCATAGAACCGTGTGTTAACTCACCTCCTCCTGTCTGCCCACCAGAATCGCCATTGTTCCTACCTCCTGCACTGCCTCCTATAGAATCGCAGTGCTTAACCTCCTCCTGCACCGTCTCCTGTAGAACCGCGTGTTTAACCTCCTGCACCGCTCTCCTATAGAATCGTGTGTTTAACCTCTTCCTCCTTCCTCCTCCTATAGAACGCGTGTTTCCTCCTGTCGTCTCCTATAAGGCCGTGTTTAACCTCCTCCTGTCCGTCCTCCTACTAGAACGTGTTACCTCCGTACTGCCTCTCTAGACCGTGTTGACCTCCTCCTCCTAAGTCTCAGTCATAGAACCTGCGTGTTGCACCTCCTGCCGCTCTACAGAATCGTCTAACTCTCCTGCACTGTCTCCTATAGAACCGTGTGTTTAACCTCCTCCTGTACGTCTCCCTGTAGAACTGTATGGTTAAGCCATCTCTTGTACCGTCTTATGGAACCGTGTGTTTAACCTCCTCGACTGCTCTCTAGAACCGCGTGTTTCACCTCCTGTCCTCCCCTATAGAACCGTGTGTTTAACCCTCCTCCTCCTCCGTCTCCTATAGAACCATGCCCCCGAGGGCAAAGAGAATCAAGCTGGACACTCCAGAGGAGATTTCTAAATAGGAGAGAGGAGAGGTGCAGGTCAGTACTGTAGTATGTTTTTAAACATGGTAAAACTTTGTTGTAAGATCCAGTCACTAATCAGCAATGCTTTTGTTTCCTCAATTTCTCTTGAAATGACTACTTCTGGATTAGATCTGATTCTGTGGTCCATATGAACAATGTGCTGTTACCACCAGTATCGGGGCCTAATATTAACACCTGCAAATTTGGGTAGATTCTGGCAGTAGTAAGATGTCTATTTTACCATGCCATGTGGACCTGTACCTCTGTATATAGCCTCCACATTGACTCTGTACCGGTACCTCTGTATATAGCCTCCACATTGACTCTGTACCGGTACCCCCTGTATATAGCCTCCACATTGACTCTGTACCGGTACCCCCTGTATATAGCCTCCACATTGACTCTGTACCGTAATACCCTGTATATAGCCTCCACATTGACTCTGTACTGTACATACCCTGTATATAGCCTCCACATTGACTCTGTACCGGTACCCTGTATATAGCCTCCACATTGACTCTGTACCGCAGTACCCTGTATATAGCCTCCACATTGACTCTGTACCGGTAATCCCTGTATACAGCCTCCACATTGACTCTGCACTGTACCCCCTGTATATAGCCTCCACATTGACTCTGTACCAGTACCCCTGTATATAGCCTCCACATTGACTCTGTACCAGTACCCCTGTATATAGCCTCCGCATTGACTCTGTACTGCAGTACCCCTGTATATAGCCTCCACATTGACTCTGTACCGTACCCCTGTATATAGCCTCCACATTGACTCTGTACCGGATACCCCTGTATATAGCCTCCACATTGACTCTGTACCGGTACCCCTGTATATATCTCTCCAACAGCTGATCTCCTCTGTACTAGTAAACCCCTGTATATAGCCTCCACATTGACTCTGTACCGGTACCCTCGTATATAGCCTCCACATTGACTCTGCACCGGTACCCCTGTATATAGCCTCCACATTGGACTCGGTACCGGTACCCCCTGTATATAGCCTTCCACATTGACTTTCTGTACCCCCGTGTATATAGCCTCCACACTGACTTCTGTACCGGGGTACCCCTGTATATAGCCTCCACATTGACTCTGTACTCAGTACCCCTGTATATAGCTCTCCACATTGACTCTGTCACCAGTACCCCTGCATATAGCTCTCCACATTGACTCTGTACCGGTACCCCTGCATATA
>NW_027035314.1:0-5000 GCF_034236695.1 Oncorhynchus nerka | reverse complement strand
TGTCCAGTAGGTTTTCAGTCCAACCTCTTCCTGGAGATCTACTGTCGTCTAGGTCTTCAGTCCAACCTCTTCCTGGAATTCTACTGTCCTGTAGGATTTCAGTACAACCTCTTCCTGGAGATCTACTGTCCTGTAGGTTTTCAGTCCAACCTCTTCCTGGAGATCTACTGTCCTGTAAGGTCTTCAGTCCAACCCTCTTCCTGGAGATCTACTGTCCTGTAGTTTTTTGTCCAACCCTCTTCCTGGAGATCTACTGTCCTGTAGGTCTTCAGTCCAACCCTCTTCCTGAGATCTACTGTCCTGTAGGTTTTCAGTCCAACCCGTTTCCTGGAGATCTACTGTCCTGTAGGTTTTCAGTCCAACCTGTATCCTGGAGATCTACTGTCCTGTAGGTCTTCAGTCCAACCCTCTTCCTGAATATCTACTGTCCTGTAGGTCTTCAGTCCAACCCTCTTCATGGAGATCTCCTGTTCTGTAGGTTTTGTGTCCAACCCTCTTCCTGGAGATCTACTGTCGTCTAGGTCTTCAGTCCAACCCTCTTCCTGGAGATCTACTGTCCTGTAGGTTTCAGTCCAACCCTCTTCCTGGAGATCTACTGTCCTGTAGGTCTTCAGTCCAACCCTCTTCCTGGAGATCTACTGTCCTGTAGGTTTTCAGTCCAACCCGTTTCCTGGAGATCTACTGTCCTGTAGGTCTTCAGTCCAACCCTCTTCCTGAAGATCTACTGTCCTGTAGGTCTTCAGTCCAACCCTCTTCATGGAGATCTCCTGTCCTGTAGGTTTTGTGTCCAACCCTCTTCCTGGAGATCTACTGTCGTCTAGGTCTTCAGTCCAACCCTCTTCCTGGAATTCTACTGTCCTGTAGGTCTTCAGTCCAACCCTCTTCATGGAGATCTCCTGTCCTGTAGGTTTTCAGTCCAACCCTCTTCCTGGAGATCTACTGTCCTGTAAGGTCTTCAGTCCAACCCTCTTCCTGGAGATCTACTGTCCTGTAGGTTTTCAGTCCAACCCGTTTCCTGGAGATCTACTGTCCTGTAGGTTTTCAGTCCAACCTGTATCCTGGAGATCTACTGTCCTGTAGGTCTTCAGTCCAACCCTCTTCCTGAATATCTACTGTCCTGTAGGTCTTCAGTCCAACCTCTTCATGGAGATCTCCTGTTCTGTAGGTTTTGTGTCCAACCCTCTTCCTGGAGATCTACTGTCGTGCCTAGGTCTTCAGTCCAACCCTCTTCCTGGAGATCTACTGTCCTGTAGGTTTCAGTCCAACCCTCTTCCTGGAGATCTACTGTCCTGTAGGTCTTCAGTCCAACCCTCTTCCTGAGATCTACTGTCCTGTAGGTTTTCAGTCCAACCCGTTTCCTGAGATCTACTGTCCTGTAGGTTTTCAGTCCAACCTGTATCCTGAGATCTACTGTCCTGTAGGTCTTCAGTCAACCCTCTTCCTGAAGATCTACTGTCCTGTAGGTCTTCAGTCCAACCCTCTTCATGGAGATCTCCTGTCCTGTAGGTTTTGTGTCCAACCTCTTCCTGGAGATCTACTGTCGTCTAGGTCTTCAGTCCAACCCTCTTCCTGGAATTCTACTGTCCTGTAGGTCTTCAGTCCAACCTCTTCATGGAGATCTCCTGTCCTGTAGGTTTTCAGTCCAACCCTCTTCCTGAGATCTACTGTCCTGTAAGGTCTTCAGTCCAACCCTCTTCCTGGAGATCTACTGTCCTGTAGTTTTTTGTCCAACCCTCTTCCTGGAGATCTACTGTCCTGTAGGTCTTCAGTCCAACCCTCTTCCTGGAGATCTACTGTCCTGTAGGTTTTCAGTCCAACCCGTTTCCTGGAGATCTACTGTCCTGTAGGTTTTCAGTCCAACCTGTATCCTGGAGATCTACTGTCCTGTAGGTCTTCAGTCCAACCCTCTTCCTGAATATCTACTGTCCTGTAGGTCTTCAGTCCAACCCTCTTCATGGAGATCTCCTGTTCTGTAGGTTTTGTGTCCAACCCTCTTCCTGGAGATCTACTGTCGTCTAGGTCTTCAGTCCAACCCTCTTCCTGGAGATCTACTGTCCTGTAGGTTTCAGTCCAACCCTCTTCCTGGAGATCTACTGTCCTGTAGGTCTTCAGTCCAACCCTCTTCCTGGAGATCTACTGTCCTGTAGGTTTTCAGTCCAACCCGTTTCCTGGAGATCTACTGTCCTGTAGGTCTTCAGTCCAACCCTCTTCCTGAAGATCTACTGTCCTGTAGGTCTTCAGTCCAACCCTCTTCATGGAGATCTCCTGTCCTGTAGGTTTTGTGTCCAACCCTCTTCCTGGAGATCTACTGTCGTCTAGGTCTTCAGTCCAACCCTCTTCCTGGAATTCTACTGTCCTGTAGGTTTTCAGTCCAACCCTCTTCCTGGAGATCTACTGTCGTCTAGGTCTTCAGTCCAACCCTCTTCCTGGAGATCTACTGTCCTGTAGTTTTTTGTCCAACCCTCTTCCTGGAGATCTACTGTCGTCTAGGTCTTCAGTCCAACCCTCTTCCTGGAATTCTACTGTCCTGTAGGTCTTCAGTCCAACCCTCTTCATGGAGATCTCCTGTCCTGTAGGTTTTCAGTCCAACCCTCTTCCTGGAGATCTACTGTCCTGTAAGGTCTTCAGTCCAACCCTCTTCCTGGAGATCTACTGTCCTGTAGGTTTTCAGTCCAACCCGTTTCCTGGAGATCTACTGTCCTGTAGGTTTTCAGTCCAACCTGTATCCTGGAGATCTACTGTCCTGTAGGTCTTCAGTCCAACCCTCTTCCTGAATATCTACTGTCCTGTAGGTCTTCAGTCCAACCCTCTTCATGGAGATCTCCTGTTCTGTAGGTTTTGTGTCCAACCCTCTTCCTGGAGATCTACTGTCGTCTAGGTCTTCAGTCCAACCCTCTTCCTGGAGATCTACTGTCCTGTAGGTTTCAGTCCAACCCTCTTCCTGGAGATCTACTGTCCTGTAGGTCTTCAGTCCAACCCTCTTCCTGGAGATCTACTGTCCTGTAGGTTTTCAGTCCAACCCGTTTCCTGGAGATCTACTGTCCTGTAGGTTTTCAGTCCAACCTGTATCCTGGAGATCTACTGTCCTGTAGGTCTTCAGTTCAACCCTCTTCCTGAAGATCTACTGTCCTGTAGGTCTTCAGTCCAACCCTCTTCATGGAGATCTCCTGTCCTGTAGGTTTTGTGTCCAACCCTCTTCCTGGAGATCTACTGTCGTCTAGGTCTTCAGTCCAACCCTCTTCCTGGAATTCTACTGTCCTGTAGGTCTTCAGTCCAACCCTCTTCATGGAGATCTCCTGTCCTGTAGGTTTTCAGTCCAACCCTCTTCCTGGAGATCTACTGTCCTGTAAGGTCTTCAGTCCAACCCTCTTCCTGGAGATCTACTGTCCTGTAGGTTTTCAGTCCAACCCTCTTCCTGGAGATCTACTGTCGTCTAGGTCTTCAGTCCAACCCTCTTCCTGGAATTCTACTGTCCTGTAGGATTTCAGTACAACCCTCTTTCCTGGAGATCTACTGTCCTGTAGGTTTTCAGTCCAACCCTCTTCCTGGAGATCTCCTGTCCTGTAGGTTTTCAGTCCAACCCTCTTCCTGGAGATCTACTGTCGTCTAGGTCTTCAGTCCAACCCTCTTCCTGGAATTCTACTGTCCTGTAGGATTTCAGTACAACCCTCTTCCTGGAGATCTACTGTCCTGTAGGTTTTCAGTCCAACCCTCTTCCTGGAGATCTCCTGTCCTGTAGGTTTTCAGTCCAACCCTCTTCCTGGAGATCTACTGTCGTCTAGGTCTTCAGTCCAACCCTCTTCCTGGAATTCTACTGTCCTGTAGGTCTTCAGTCCAACCCTCTTCATGGAGATCTCCTGTCCTGTAGGTTTTCAGTCCAACCCTCTTCCTGGAGATCTACTGTCCTGTAGGTTTTCAGTCCAACCCTCTTCCTGGAGATCTACTGTCGTCTAGGTCTTCAGTCCAACCCTCTTCCTGGAATTCTACTGTCCTGTAGGATTTCAGTACAACCCTCTTCCTGGAGATCTACTGTCCTGTAGGTTTTCAGTCCAACCCTCTTCCTGGAGATCTCCTGTCCTGTAGGTTTTCAGTCCAACCCTCTTCCTGGAGATCTACTGTCCTGTAAGGTCTTCAGTCCAACCCTCTTCCTGGAGATCTGCTGTCCTGTAGGTATTCAGTCCAACCCTCTTCCTGGAGATCTACTGTCCTGTAGGTCTTTAGTCCAACCCTCTTCCTGGAGATCTACTGTCCTGTAGGTTTTCAGTCCAACCCGTTTCCTGGAGAACTACTGTCCTGTAGGTTTTCAGTCCAACCTGTATCCTGGAGATCTACTGTCCTGTAGGTCTTCAGTCCAACCCTCTCCCTGGAGATCTACTGTCATGTAGGTTTTCAGTCCAACCTGTATCCTGGAGATCTACTGTCCTGTAGGTCTTCAGTCCAACCCTCTTCCTGGAGATCTACTGTCCTGTAGGTTTCAGTCCAACCCTCTTCATGGAGATCTCCTGTCCTGTAGGTTTTCAGTCCAACCCTCTTCCTGGAGATCTACTGTCGTCTGGGTCTTCAGTCCAACCCTCTTCCTGGAATTCTACTGTCCTGTAGGTTTTCAGTACAACCCTCTTCCTGGAGATCTCCTGTCCTGTAGGTGTTCTGTCCAACCCTCTTTCTGGAGATCTACTGTCGTCTAGGTCTTCAGTCCAACCCTCTTCCTGGAGATCTACTGTCGTCTAGGTGTTCTGTCCAACCCTCTTCCTGGAGATCTACTGTCCTGTAGGTATTCAGTCTAACCCTCTTTCTGGAGATCTACTGTCCTGTAGGTCTTCAGTCCAACCCTCTTCCTGGAGATCTACTGTCCTGTAGGTTTTCAGTCCAACCCGTTTCCTGGAGATCTACTGTCCTGTAGGTTTTCAGTCCAACCTTTATCCTGGAGATCTACTGTCCTGTAGGTCTTCAGTCCAACCCTCTTCCTGGAGATCTACTGTCCTGTAGGTTTTCAGTCCAAC
>NW_027035313.1:0-10169 GCF_034236695.1 Oncorhynchus nerka | reverse complement strand
TGGGTGATGGGAGGAGGAGGGGCTGGTGGGTGATGGGAGGAAGGAGGGCTGGTGGGTGATGGGAGGAAGGGAGGGGCTGGTGGGTGATGGGAGGGAGGGAGGGCTGGTGGGTGATGGGAGGAAGAGGGCTGGTGGGTGATGGGAGGAAGGGAGGGGCTGGTGGGTGATGGGAGGAAGGGAGGGGCTGGTGGGTGATGGGAGGAAGGGAGGGGCTGGTGGGTGATGGGAGGAAGGAGGGGGCTGGTGGGTGATGGGAGAGGAGGAGTGGGCTGGTGGGTGATGGGAGGAGGGGCTGGTGGGTGATGGGAGGAAGGGAGGGGCTGGTGGGTGATGGGAGGGAGGGCTAGTGGGTGATGGGAGGGAGGGGCTGGTGGGTGATGGGAGGAAGGGAGGGGCTGGTGGGTGAGGGGAGGAGAGGGAGGGGCTGGTGGGTGATGGGAGGAAGGGAGGGGCTGGTAGGTGATGGGAAGGAGAGGGCTGGTGGGTGATGGGAGGAGGAGTGGGCTGGTGGGTGATGGGAGGAGGGGCTGGTGGGTGATGGGAGGAAGGGAGGGGCTGGTGGGTGATGGGAGGAAGGAGGGGCTGGTGGGTGATGGGAGGAAGGAGGGGCTGGTGGGTGATGGGAGGAAGGGAGGGGCTAGTGGGTGATGGGAGGAAGGAGGGGCTGGTGGGTGATGGGAGGAAGGAGGGGCTAGTGGGTGATGGGAGGAAGAGGGGCTGGTGGGTGATGGGAGGAAGGGAGGGCTAGTGGGTGATGGGAGGGAGGGGCTGGTGGGTGATGGGAGGAAGGGAGGGGCTGGTGGGTGATGGGAGGAAGGAGGGGCTGGTGGGTGATGGGAGGGAGGGCTGGTGGGTGATGGGAGGAAGGAGGGGCTGGTGGGTGATGGGAGGAAGGGAGGGGCTGGTGGGTGATGGGAGGAAGGGAGGGCTAGTGGGTGATGGGAGGGAGGGGCTGGTGGGTGATGGGAGGAAGGGAGGGGCTGGTGGGTGATGGGAGGAGGGAGGGGCTGGTGGGTGATGGGAGAGGGAGGGGCTGGTGGGTGATGGGAGGAAGGGAGGGGCTGGTGGGTGATGGGAGGAAGGGAGGGGCTGGTGGGTGATGGGAGGAAGGGAGGGCTAGTGGGTGATGGGAGGGAGGGGCTGGTGGGTGATGGGAGGAAGGAGGGGCTGGTGGGTGATGGGAGGGAGGGGCTGGTGGGTGATGGGAGGAAGGAGGGGCTGGTGGGTGATGGGAGGAAGGGAGGGGCTGGTGGGTGATGGGAGGAAGGGAGGGGCTGGTGGGTGATGGGAGGAAGGAGGGCTGGTGGGTGATGGGAGGAAGGAGGGGCTGGTGGGTGATGGGAGGGAGGGAGTGGGCTAGTGGGGCTGGTGGGTGATGGGAGGAAGGAGGGGCTGGTGGGTGATGGGAGGGAGGGGCTGGTGGGTGATGGGAGGAAGGAGGGGCTGGTGGGTGATGGGAGGAAGGGAGGGGCTGGTGGGTGATGGGAGGAAGGGAGGGGCTGGTGGGTGATGGGAGGAAGGGAGGGGCTGGTGGGTGATGGGAGGAAGGAGGGGCTGGTGGGTGATGGGGAGGGAGGGGCTAGTGGGTGATGGGAGGGAGGGGCTGGTGGGTGATGGGAGGAAGGAGGGGCTGGTGGGTGATGGGAGGGAGGGAGTGGGCTGGTGGGTGATGGGAGGGAGGGGCTGGTGGGTGATGGGAGGAAGGGAGGGGCTGGTGGGTGATGGGAGGGAGGGCTAGTGGGTGATGGGAGGGAGGGGCTGGTGGGTGATGGGAGGAAGGAGGGGCTGGTGGGTGATGGGAGGAAGGGAGGGGCTGGTGGGTGATGGGAGGAAGGGGCTGGTGGGTGATGGGAGGAAGGAGGGGCTGGTGGGTGATGGGAGGAAGGGAGGGGCTGGTGGGTGATGGGAGGGAGGGGCTAGTGGGTGATGGGAGGAAGGAGGGGCTGGTGGGTGATGGGAGGAAGGGAGGGGCTGGTGGGTGATGGGAGGAAGGGAGGGGCTAGTGGGTGATGGGAGGAAGGGGCTGGTGGGTGATGGGAGGGGAGGGGCTAGTGGGTGATGGGAGGGAGGGGCTGGTGGGTGATGGGAGGAAGGAGGGGCTGGTGGGTGATGGGAGGAAGGAGGGGCTGGTGGGTGATGGGAGGAAGGGAGGGGCTAGTGGGTGATGTGAGGAAGGGGCTGGTGGGTGATGGGAGGAAGGGAGGGGCTGGTGGGTGATGGGAGGAAGGGAGGGGCTGGTGGGTGATGGAGGAAGGAGGGGCTAGTGGGTGATGGGAGGAAGGGGCTGGTGGGTGATGGGAGGAAGGAGGGGCTGGTGGGTGATGGGAGGAGGAGGGGCTGGTGGGTGATGGGAGGAAGGGAGGGGCTGGTGGGTGATGTGGAGGGAAGGAGGGGCTGGTGGGTGATGGGAGGAAGGGAGGGGCTGGTGGGTGATGGGAGGGAGGGGCTGGTGGGTGATGGGAGGAAGGGAGGGGCTGGTGGGTGATGGGAGGGAGGGAGCTGGTGGGTGATGAGGAGGGAGGGGCTGGTGGGTGATGGGAGGGAGGAGTGGGCTGGTGGGTGATGAGAGGAGGGCTGGTGGGTGATGGGAGGAAGGGAGGGGCTGGTGGGTGATGGGAGGAAGGGAGGGGCTGGTGGGTGATGGGAGGAAGGGAGGGGCTAGTGGGTGATGGGAGGAGGGGCTGGTGGGTGATGGGAGGAAGGAGGGGCTGGTGGGTGATGGGAGGAGGGGCTGGTGGGTGATGAGAGGGAGGGGCTGGTGGGTGATGGGAGGAGGGAGTGGGCTGGTGGGTGATGAGAGGAGGGGCTGGTGGGTGATGGGAGGAAGGAGGGCTGGTGGGTGATGGGAGGAAGGGAGGGGCTGGTGGGTGATGGGAGGAGGGAGGGCTAGTGGGTGATGGGAGGAAGGGGCTGGTGGGTGATGGGAGGAAGGGAGGGCTGGTGGGTGATGGGAGGAAGGGAGGGGCTGGTGGGTGATGGGAGGAAGGGAGGGGCTGGTGGGTGATGGGAGGGAGGGGGCTGGTGGGTGATGAGAGGGAGGGGCTGGTGGGTGATGGGAGGAGAGGGGCTGGTGGGTGATGAGAGGAAGGGGCTGGTGGGTGATGGGAGGAAGGGAGGGGCTGGTGGGTGATGGGAGGGAGGGGCTGGTGGGTGATGAGAGGAGGGGCTGGTGGGTGATGGGAGGAAGGGAGGGGCTGGTGGGTGATGGGAGGAAGGGGCTGGTGGGTGATGAGAGGGAGGGCTGGTGGGTGATGGGAGGAGGGGGGGGCTGGTGGGTTATGTGAGGGAGGGGCTGGTGGGTGATAGGAGGGAGGGGCTGGTAGGTGGGTGATAGGAGAGGGAGGGAGCTGGTGGGTGGGTGATAGGAGGGAGGGGCTGGTGGTTGGGTGATAGGAGGGAGGAGCTGGTGGGTGGGTGATAGGAGGGAGGGGCTGGTGGTTGGGTGATAGAAGGGAGGGAGCTGGTGGGTGGGTGATGGGAGGAGGGGCTAGTGGGTGATGGGAGGGAGGGGCTGGTGGGTGATGGGAGGGAGGGGCTGGTGGGTGATGGGAGGGAGGGGGCTGGTGGGTGATGTGAGGTAGGGGCTGGTGGGTGATGGGAGGGAGGGGCTGGTGGGTGATGGGAGGGAGGGGCTGGTGGGTGATGTGAGGTAGGGGCTGGTGAGTGATGGGAGGGAGGGGGCTGGTGGGTGATGGGAGGGAGGGTGGGGCTGGTGGGTGATGGGAGGGAGAGGTGGGGCTGGTGGGTTATGTGAGGGAGGGGCTGGTGGGTGATGGGAGGGAGGGGCTGGTGGGTGGGTGATAGGAGGAGGGAGCTGGTGGGTGGGTGATAGAAGGGAGGGGGCTGGTGGTTGGGTGATAGGAGGGAGGGAGCTGGTGGGTGGGTGATAGGAGGGAGGGGCTGGTGGTTGGGTGATAGAAGGAGGGAGCTGGTGGGTGGGTGATGGGAGGGAGGGGCTAGTGGGTGATGGGAGGAGGGGCTGGTGGGTGATGGGAGGGAGGGGGCTGGTGGGTGATGGGAGGAGAGGGGGCTGGTGGGTGATGTGAGGTAGGGGCTGGTGGGTGATGGGAGGGAGGGGCTGGTGGGTGATGGGAGGGAGGGGGCTGGTGGGTGATGTGAGGTAGGGGCTGGTGAGTGATGGGAGGAGGGGCTGGTGGGTGATGGGAGGAAGGGAGGGGCTGGTGGGTGATGGGAGGGAGGGGGCTGGTGGGTGATGGGAGGGAGGGGCTGGTGGGTGATGTGAGGTAGGGGCTGGTGGGTGATGGGAGGAGGGGCTGGTGGGTGATGGGAGGAGGGGCTGGTGGGTGATGTGAGGTAGGGGCTGGTGAGTGATGGGAGGGAGGGGGCTGGTGGGTGATGAGAGGGAGGGGCTGGTGGGTGATGGGAGGGAGGGGGCTGGTGGGTGATGTGAGGTAGGGGCTGGTGAGTGATGGGAGGGAGGGGCTGGTGGGTGATGGGAGGAAGGGAGGGGCTGGTGGGTGATGGGAGGGAGGGGCTGGTGGGTGATGAGAGGGAGGGGCTGGTGGGTGATGGGAGGGAGGGAGCTGGTGGGTGATGAGAGGGAGGGGCTGGTGGGTGATGGGAGGAAGGGAGGGGCTGGTGGGTGATGGGAGGGAGGGCTGGTGGGTGATGAGAGGAGGGGCTGGTGGGTGATGGGAGGAAGGGAGGGGCTGGTGGGTGATGGGAGGGAGGGGCTGGTGGGTGATGAGAGGAGAGGGCTGGTGGGTGATGGGAGGGAGGGGCTGGTGGGTGATGAGAGGGAGGGGCTGGTGGGTGATGGGAGGAAGGAGGGGCTGGTGGGTGATGGGAGGAGGGGCTGGTGGGTGATGAGAGGAGGGGCTGGTGGGTGATGGGAGGAAGGGAGGGGCTGGTGGGTGATGAGAGGAGGGGCTGGTGGGTGATGGGAGGGAGGGGCTGGTGGGTTATGTGAGGAGGGGCTGGTGGGTGATGGGAGGGAGGGGCTGGTGGGTGGGTGATAGGAGGGAGGGAGCTGGTGGGTGGGTGATAGGAGGGAGGGGCTGGTGGTTGGGTGATAGGAGGGAGGGAGCTGGTGGGTGGGTGATAGGAGGGAGGGGCTGGTGGTTGGGTGATAGAAGGGAGGGAGCTGGTGGGTGGGTGATGGGAGGGAGGGGCTAGTGGGTGATGGGAGGGAGGGGCTGGTGGGTGATGGGAGGAGGGGCTGGTGGGTGATGGGAGGGAGGGGCTGGTGGGTGATGTGAGGTAGGGGCTGGTGGGTGATGGGAGGGAGGGGGCTGGTGGGTGATGGGAGGGAGGGGGCTGGTGGGTGATGTGAGGTAGGGGCTGGTGAGTGATGGGAGGGAGGGGCTGGTGGGTGATGGGAGGAAGGGAGGGGCTGGTGGTTGATGGTATTGAGCCTGTCTAATGAGTATAGCCTTGGTGAGGTTAGTTGAAGAAAGTCTAAGAAACATCGCTCAGTATTTATAGGAGGTACAAGAGTCTTAAGAAGACATGAAAACGTCAGTGTCGCTTGCATATAAAACATAAGAGATACAACAGTCTGTTAGCTGAGACAGCATAACAGGGTGAAGCAGGATGAGTGGATCTGTTGGCTGTACTGTCAACATCCAGTCGTCTACAAGGAGCCCTGGCTTAGTGTGTTCCCAGCCCAGGCCGTCTGGAGGGAGGCTGGATCGAGACACCAGGATGCCAGCCAACACAGCCTGTCAAGGCCTGCCTAGGCTCCACGCTCTCTTCTCCTTATATATACAGTGCCCTGGTCAAAACAGTGATGTTTCTTTCTGCTGGAACACAGATGGCACCAACTGCCTTAACAGCTCAGCATTGGTTTATTCATCTCCACGTCTTCAGTAACCTGTATTGGGAATAGGGTGCCATTTGGGAAGTACCCCAGGACGATAGTCTGCAAGCACCGCACCCACATTAGCAGACAGACAGACCATGAGCGGCATAGAACCAGGGATGCATGCTGCCACAACTTAAGGCACTTCCTCATAACAGATACAGAACCCAGAAGAAGACGAATATTATAGCAGGTCACTACAGGGATTCTAATCATTAGCCTTGCCACCAACTGCAGAATTTCTAACCAGCACAGCAGCTAGACTATAACAATAGCAATTGTATCTTTGTCACGGCTCAAAGAGGAATCATTAATCCATGCAGAGAAACCATGTGAGGTAATGAAGAGGGACATCGGGAATACAGCAAGAGAGGCTTTCTTGCTGGTGAAATGGGTCAGGGACCAAGGTAAGCCTGTAAGGGGCTGGTGGGTGGGTGATGGGAGAGAGGGAGCTGGTGGGTGATAGGAGGGAGAGAGGGGCTGGTGGGTGGGTGATAGGAGGGAGGGAGCTGGTGGGTGATAGGAGGGAGGGAGCTGGTGGGTGATAGGAGGGAGGGAGCTGGTGGGTGATAGGAGGGAGGGGGCTGGTGGTTGATAGGAGGGAGGGAGCTGGTGGGTGATAGGAGGGAGGGAGCTGGTGGGTGATAGGAGGGAGGGAGCTGGTGGGTGATAGGAGGGAGGGAGCTGGTGGGTGATAGGAGGGAGGGAGCTGGTGGGTGATAGGAGGGAGGGGGCTGGTGGTTGGGTGACAGGAGGGAGGGAGCTGGTGGGTGGGTGATAGGAGGGAGGGAGCTGGTGGGTGGGTGATGAGGAGGAGGGAGCTGGTGGGTGATAGGAGGGAGGGAGCTGGTGGGTGATAGGAGGGAGGGAGCTGGTGGGTGATAGGAGGGAGGGGCTGGTGGTTGGGTGACAGGAGGGAGGGAGCTGGTGGGTGGGTGATAGGAGGGAGGGAGCTGGTGGGTGGGTGATAGGAGGAGGGAGGGGCTGGTGAGTGGGTGATAGGAGGGAGGGAGGGGCTGGTGGGTGGGTGATAGGAGAGAGGGAGCTGGTGGGTGATAGGAGGGAGGGGCTGGTGGGTGGGTGATAGGAGGGAGGGAGCTGGTGGGTGGGTGATAGGAGAGAGGGAGCTGGTGGGTGATAGGAGGGAGGGAGCTGGTGGGTGGGTGATAGGAGGGAGGGAGCTGGTGGGTGGGTGATAGGAGGGAGGAGCTGGTGGGTGGGTGATATGAGGAGGGAGCTGGTGGGTGGGTGATAGGAGAGAGGGAGTTGGTGGGTGGGTGATAGGAGGGAGGGAGCTGGTGGGTGGGTGATAGGAGGGAGGAGCTGGTGGGTGGGTGCTAGGAGGGAGGGAGCTGGTGGGTGGGTGATAGGAGAGAGGGAGCTGGTGGGTGATAGGAGGGAGGGGCTGGTGGGTGGGTGATAGGAGGGAGGGAGCTGGTGGGTGGGTGATAGGAGGGAGGGAGCTGGTGGGTGGGTGATAGGAGAGAGGGAGTTGGTGGGTGGGTGATAGGAGGGAGGGAGCTGGTGGGTGGGTGATAGGAGGGAGAGAGGGGCTGGTGGGTGGGTGATAGGAGAGAGGGAGTTGGTGGGTGGGTGATAGGAGGGAGGGAGCTGGTGGGTGGGTGATAGGAGGGAGGGAGCTGGTGGGTGGGTGATAGGAGAGAGGAGTTGGTGGGTGGGTGATAAGAGGGAGGGAGCTGGTGGGTGATAGGACGGAGGGAGCTGGTGGGTGATAGGAGGGAGGGAGGGGCTGGTGGTTGATGGGAGTGAGGGAGGGGCTGGTGGGTGATGGGAGGGAGGGAGGGAGGGGGCTGGTGGGTGATGGGAGGGAGGAAGGGAGGGGCTGGTGGTTGATGGGAGGGAGGAAGGGAGGGGCTGGTGGTTGATGGTATTGAGCCATTCTAATGAGTGTAGCCTTGGTGAGGTTAGTTGAAGAAAGTCGAAGAAACATCGCTCAGTATTTATAGGATGAATAAGACTCTTGAGAAGACATGAAAACATCAATCTCGCTCTATTCTCTGTTGCTGATATACTGTTAGTAATTGGTTTACTCAGCTTTGCTTTCAGAGGCACTCGGCATCTCAGAAAAAAACAGTTCAGTGTAAAAGCAAAGCAAAATACCACAGTACTCAGCTGATAACACAGATTTATCAGGGAGTCAACCAGGCCTGGCAGACAAGCAGCCCTGTAGCTGGGGAAGAGGACATAGATATAGAAAGATACAGACGACGTTGTTGTTATAGTTGATAGAGGCTGCTACCATTGTTGGCTTGATGACTGCACTATCGACATATTCACATCTGATTCATTCTTACACACAATGTATACATCATCTTCTGTGGAAAACATACAGGAGAGTTTTGAATCTAATTTATTCTGTTGTATTCTGTAGAAAATGTAGTCAACAGAGAGGTGGCTCCTCTGTCTACGCAGTATTAAAGTTAAATTGTGTAACTCTTCCCTCCTCATCTTCGACCATCCCCCTCTACCTCAGACAGCTTTTTCTCATCTTATCCTCTCTCTCTCTCTCTCTCCCTCTCTATGTCCAACACTGATCAGAGAAGTGAGAATGGGTATTTCCCTAAGTGAGACAAATAGCAGTGTCACTCTCAGCGGCAACTAAACACATCTCATTTCTTTACCTAATTTCTCAACATGTCAGATACACATTTGTACACATACGGTACCAGTCAAAGGTTTGGACTCATTCAAGGGTTATACTTTATTTAGACTATTTTCTACATTGTAAAATAATAGTGAAAACATCAAAACTATGAAATAACACATATGGAATCATGTAGTAGCCAAAAAAAAGTGTTAAAAATATAAAAATATATTTAGATTCTTCAAAGTAGCCACAGTTTTTCTTGACGACAGCTTTGCACACTCTTGGGATTCTCTCAACCAGCTTCACCTGGAATGCTTTTCAAACAGTCTTGAAGGAGTTCCCACATATGCTGAGCACTCGTTGGTGGCTTTTCCGGAGCACTTGTTGGTTGGCTTTTCCAACTCAACCCAAACCATCTCAATTGGGTTGAAGTCAGGTGATTGTGGAGGCCAGGTCATCTGATGCAGCACTCCATCACTCTCCTTCTTAGTCAAATAGCCTTTACACAGCCTGGAGGTGTGTAAACCCCTTGAATGAGTAGGTGTGTCCAAACGTTTGACTGATACTGTATATGACTACGACTTTGCCACAGCATCTTGAAAAACTTCAGACATTAACTTAGAGTAAGTAAGTAAGTAAATTTACACTGAGATATTCCAGGCCATGCTGTGTTTAGATTAAACTTTTTAAGTTATAGTGAAGAAGTGATATGCCTAATGCATAAACTTCATATTAGTGCCATTATGTATGACGGCCTAGGAACAGTGGGTTAACCATTATGTATGACGGCCTAGGAACAGTGGGTTAACCATTATGTATGACGGCCTAGGAACAGTGGGTTAACCATTATGTATGGCTAAAAGTGTCGTCAGGGCAAAGGGTGGTTACTTTGAAGAATCTCAAATAGAATTTTTTTAAATATAATTGTTTAACACTTTTTTGTTACCACAAGTGTTATTTCATAGTTTTGATGTCTTCACTATTATTCTACAATGTAGAAAATAGTACAAATAAAGAAAGGCCCTTGAATGAGTAGATGTGTCCTGAACAGGCAGTTAACCCACTGTTCCTAGGCCTTCATTGAAAATAAGAATTTGTTCTTAACTGACTTGCCTAGTTAAATAAAGGTAAACATATCAAATTAAAATATTAAAACACTAGGCTTGGGTGGTATACCGTATACCGTATACCGGGGTATTTGGAAAGAGCCACTGGATAGTTTGGCAATACCGTTGAATCTATTCCTTTGAAGTTTTTTAATACATTTGTTGCTACTTTTTACTAAGTATATTAACCTGCAGTTAACTTGTGCAGTATGCTAGGAGATAAAATGGATAACGTTCTTCATTTAACCTGTCACATTATTTTGCATGATGAAGCTGAGCCAGTCGAGTGTTTGTTTGTAAATGGCACAACGGATGAAAGCATGAGCAGGCGAGTCCAGCTGTGTATTGACAGGGGTCGTGTTTTATATTGAAAGTCAACGGTGTTTTTTGCTTCAATAGACTGATCAGGGACATGCAACTATAATTTTTCTTTTCAGAAAATACATTAGTGCAACACATTCAGCAGAAAATAGCTTAATTTTCATCATA
This sequence comes from Oncorhynchus nerka, assembly GCF_034236695.1. Lineage (NCBI taxonomy): Eukaryota > Metazoa > Chordata > Actinopteri > Salmoniformes > Salmonidae > Oncorhynchus > Oncorhynchus nerka. Next base: position 145 of record NW_027035313.1, on the reverse strand, counting down.
TGACAACAGGTGTGCAACGCTATTTGGCTGGTAGCCACACAAGTAAATGAGCTGACAATGAAAGAGCAAGTATTTTTTTGCAAAAATGATGCATGTTTGTTATCAATGTTTATCATAGAAAGAATGTAACCAGCTACATTTCCTA
>NW_027035312.1:0-10168 GCF_034236695.1 Oncorhynchus nerka | reverse complement strand
ATGACTGACCCACCGCCAAACCGGTAATGCTGGAGGATGTTGCAGGCAGCAGAACGTTCTCCACGGCGTCTCCAGACTCTGTCACGTCTGTCATGTGCTCAGTGTGAACCTGCTTTCATCTGTGAAGAGCACAGGGCGCCAGTGGCGAATTTGCTAATCTTGGTGTTCTCTGGCAAATGAAAAACGGCCCTGCACGGTGTTGGGCTGTAAGCACAACCCCCACCTGTGGATGTCGGGCCCTCATACCACCCTCATGGAGTCATTTTCTGACCGTTTGAGCAGACACATGCACATTTGTGGCCTGCTGGAGGTCATTTTGCAGGGCTCTGGCAGTGCTCCTCTGCTCCCTCCTTGCACAAAGGCGGAGGTAAGCGGTCCTGCTGCTGGGTTGTTGCCCTCCTACGGCCTCCTCCACGTCTCCTGATGTACTGGCCTGTCTCCTGGTAGCGCCCTCATGCTCTGGACACTACGCGGCAGACACAGCAAACCTTCTTGCCACAGCTACGCATTGATGTGCCATCCTGGATGAGCTGCACTACCTGAGCCACTTGTGTGGGTTGTAGACTATCTCATGCTACCACTAGAGTGAAAGCACCGCCCAGCATTCAAAAAGTGACCAAAACATCAGCCAGAAGCATAGCAACTGAGAAGTGGTCAGTGTGGTCACCACCTGCAGAACCACTCTTTTATTGGGGGTGTCTTGCTAATTGCCTATAATTTCCACCTGTTGTCTAATCCATTTGCACAACAGCATGTGAAATGTATTGTCAATCAGTGTTGCTTCCTAAGTGGACAGTTTGATTTCACAGAAGTGTGATTGACTTGGAGTTACATTGTGTTGTTTAAGTGTTCCCTTAATTTTTGAGCAGTGTATATAGATTGGAGAGAAACATGGTGACCTAGTAAGGATGAGATGACAGCAGGAACGCTGAGCGATCCCAGGTGGTTTTAGACTCCCCAGAGACCCAGCTGAGAGGAGCAGCCCAATAGACTCCCTGTTGGATCAAATAGCTGCTGAAAACAACCTGAATTCTGCCCCTGAACGCCTCTGTTTCCAGAGAGAGAGACACACAGAGAGACAGAGACACACAGAGAGAGAGAGAGAGAGACACAGAGAGAGAGAGAGAGAGACAGAGAGACACAGAGAGAGAGACACAGAGAGAGACCGAGACAGAGAGAGAGACACACAGAGAGACACACAGAGAGACACACAGAGAGAGACACAGAGAGAGAGACACAGAGACACACAGAGAGAGAGAGACACAGAGAGAGAGACACAGAGAGAGACACAGAGAGAGAGACACAGAGAGAGAGAGAGACACACAGAGAGAGAGACACACAGAGAGAGAGAGACACACAGAGGGAGAGAGACACAGAGAGGGCCGAGACACACAGAGAGACACAGAGAGAGAGACACACAGACAGAGAGAGAGAGAGACAGAGAGACACAGAGAGGAGAGACACAGAGAGAGACAGAGACACAGAGAGAGAGAGACAGACACAGAGAGAGATAGAGACCGAGACACAGAGAGACAGAGACACACAGAGAGAGAGAGAGAGAGACACATAGAGAGAAAGAGAGACCGAGACATAGAGAGACAGAGACACACAGAGAGAGAGAGAGAGACCGAGACACAGAGAGAGAGACCGAGACACAGAGAGAGAAAAGAGATACAGAGAGAGAGAGACAGAGAGACAGATAGACACAGAGGAGAGAGAGACACAGAGAGAGAGAGAGAGAGAGAGAGAGAGAGAGAGAGAGAGAGAGAGAGAGAGAGAGAAGAGACAGACAGAGAGAGAAAAGACAGAGAGAGACACACAGAGAGGGAAAGAGAGATACAGGGAGAGAGAGAGAGACAGAGAGACAGAAAGACAGAGAGACACACACAGAGAGAGAGAGAGAGAGAGACAGAAAGACAGAGAGAGAGAGACAGAAAGACAGAGAGAGAGAGGACAGAAAGACAGAGAGAGAGAGAGAGAGAGAGACAGAAAGACAGAGAGAGAGAGAGACAGAAAAGACAGAGAGAGAGAGAGAGAGGAGGGGGAGAGAGACAGCGAAAGAGAGACACAGAGAGAGACACAGAGAGAGAGAGAGAGAGGAGGGGGGGAGAGAGACACAGAGAGAGAGAAGAAGGGGAGAAGAAGGAGAAAGAAAGGAAAGGGAAAGAGAGAGAAGAAGATGGGGAGAGAGAGAGAAATAGAAGGAAAGAGCGACAGAGAGAGGGAAGAAGAAGGGGGAGAGAGAACCTCAACCCCTCGCCCTACTTCCTCGATACGACTGATAGTTCTAACGGCCTGAGATACAAACTCAATCCAGACACCAACAGGAAGGAGAATGTCTCAAGAGACAGAACGTACCCGCAGAGCTACTAACACTGGGCTGTGAAGACAGAGTAGCACAGTCTGTTTATGGGCTGTGACCCTGTTCTGGGCTGGGACCTGTTCTGGGCTGTGAACACAGAATAACACAGTCTGTTCTGGGCTGGGACCTGACCCTGTTCTGGGCTGGGACCCTGTTCTGGGCTGTGAACCCTGTTCTGGGCTGGGACCCTGTTCTGGGCTGTGAACACAGAATAACACAGTCTGTTCTGGGCTGTGACCCTGTTCTGGGCTGTGAACACAGAATAACACAGTCTGTTCTGGGCTGTGACCCTGTTCTGGGCTGTGAACACAGAATAACACAGTCTGTTCTGGGCTGGGACCCTGTTCTGGGGCCGGACCCTGTTCTGTGAACAGAATAAATACAGTCTGTTCTGGGCTGGGACCCTGTTCTGGGCTGGGACCCTGTTCTGGGCTGTGACCCTGTTCTGGGCTGGGACCCTGTTCTGGGCTGGGACCCTGTTCTGGGCTGGGACCCTGTTCTGGGCTGTGAACCAAATGGAATCCTAATCCATGTAGTGTATTTCCTATACAGCACACTAATTTAGACCAGGACCTACAGGGTAGTGCACTACATCAGACCAGAGCCCATAGGGTAGTGCACTACATCAGACCAGAGCCAATAGGGTAGTGCACTACATCGACCAAACCAATAGGGTAGTGCACTACATCAGACCAGAGCCATAGGGTAGTGCACTACTTTAGACCAGGACCTACAGGGTAGTGCTACATTAGACCAGAGCCAACAGGGTAGTGCATACATTAGACCAGAGCCAATAGGGTAGTGTACTACATCAGACCAGAGCCCATAGGGTAGTGAACTCATTAGACCAGAACCTATAGGTAGGGCACTACATTAGACCAGAGCCAACAGGGTAGTGCATTACATCAGACCAGAGCCAATAGGGTAGTGTACTACATCAGACCAGAAACCCATAGGGTAGGGCACTACATTAGACCAGAGCCAATAAGGTAGTGCACTACATAAGACCAGAGCCAATAGGGTAGTGCATTACATCAGACCAGAGCCAATAGGGTAGTGCACTACATCAGACCAGAGCCCATAGGGTAGTGCACTACATCAGACCAGAGCCCATAAGGTAGTGCACTACATCAGACCAGAGCCCATAGGGTAGGGCACTACATCAGACCAGAGCCCAGGGTAGTGCACTACATCAGACCAGAGCCAATAGGGTAGTGCACTACATCAGACCAGAGCCCATAGGGTAGTGCACTACATCAGACCAGAGCCCAATAGGGTAGTGCACTACATCAGACCAGAGCCCATAGGGTAGTGCACTACATCAGACCAGAGCCAATAGGGTAGTGCACTGCATAAGACCAGGTAGCCCAGCCAGGGTAGGGCACTACATCAGACCAGAGCCAATAGGGTAGAGCTACCACATTAGACCAGAGCCAATAGGGTAGTGCATTACATCAGACCAGAGCCAATAGGGTATATACTGGGGAGGGGGGGTATCCCACTACATTAGACCAGAGGATATACTGGGGAGGGGGGGTATCCACTACATTAGACCAGAGGATATACTGGGGGAGGGGGAGGGGAGGGAATATCCACTACATTAGACCAGAGGATATACTGGGGGAGGGGGGGTATCCCACTACATTAGACCAGAGGATATACTGGGGGAGGGGAGGGGGTCCCACACATTAGACCAGAGGATATACTGGGGGAGGGGAGGGGGGGTATCCACTACATTAGACCAGAGGATATACTGGGGGAGGGGGGGGTATCCCACTACATTAGACCAGAGGATATACTGGGAGGGGGAGGGGGGTATCCCACTACATTAGACCAGAGGATATACTGGGAGGAGGTTCTGTCCTGTTTGTTTACCTGGGGATCAAACTGCAGCTAAAACTGGGGAAACGGACGTGATGATCGCCTTGTCTTCATTCCAGCACAGCCAGGCTTTTAGATTCACACACACACACACACACACACACACACACACACACACACATAGACACACACACACACACACACACACACACATACACACACACACACATAGACACACACACACACGACACACACACACACACACACACGACACACACTCACACACGCACACACACACACACACACACACACACACACACACACACACACACACACACACACACACACACACACACACACACATAGACACACACACACACACACACATACACACTAACACACACACACACACACACACACACACTCTGTCCTGTCCCCGTACTGATGGAGGAGACTAATCCCTCAGAATTCTGCTGTGAAACATGACACCTAACTTTCCACTGTTCAACCTTGTCAAACACAACACACTCCAATTCAACACCTGCTCTGTCTGAGTTCCATATGACTCCCTGCTCCCTATTTAGTGCACTATACTGGTCAACAATAGTGCACTATATAGGGAATAGGGTGGCTTAGGGGACAACAGGGGACACTAGGGGATAATAGGGGACACTAGGGGATAATAGGGTGCCATAGAGGACAACAGGGGGCGATAGGGGACACTAGGGGACACTATCTGGTCAACAGTAGTGCACTATATAGGGAATAGGGTGGCTTAGGGGACAATAGGATCCCACAGGGGACAACAGGGGGCGATAGGGTGCCATAGGGGACAATAGGGTGTCTAAGGGGAAAACAGGGGACAATAGGATGGCATAGGGGACAACAGGGGACAATAGGGTGTAATAGGGGACAATAGGGATAGTTTTTACCCCTAACTATAACCCAGGAGGGATAGTTTTTACCCCTAACTATGACCCAGGAGGGATAGTTTTTACCCCTAACCATGACCCAGGAGGGATAGTTTTACCCCTAACCACGGCCAGGAGGGACAGTTTTACCCCTAACCATGACAGGAGGGATAGTTTTTACCCAACCATGACCAGGAGGGATAGTTTTTACCCCTAACTATGACCCAGGAGGGATAGTTTTACCCTAACTATGACCCAGGAGGATAGTTTTTACTAACCATGACCCAGGAGGGATAGTTTTTACCCCTAACCATGACCCAGGAGGATAGTTTTACCCTAACTATAACCCAGGAGGGATAGTTTTTACCCTAACCATGACCCAGGAGGGATAGTTTTCATATGGATTCGTGCTGAACAGGCCTACAGGCTACCGTAGGTGAATAATGATGGAATATAATTGGTGTAGAGAGAACCACTACAGACAGTAGAATAAATACAATTACATTGATATTACATGTTCATGTATGTCTGATTCTTCTTCTACTATTATAACCTCCAGCGAACAGACCTCCACATTCAGCCTCTTCTGGTGAACAGACCTCCACATTCAGCCTCTTCTGGTGAACAGACCTCCACATTCAGCCTCTTCTAGAGAACAGACCTCCACATTCAGCCTCTTCTAGAGAACAGACCTCCACATTCAGCCTCTACCAGAGAACAGACCTCCACATTCAGCCTCTTCTAGAGAACAGACCTCCACATTCAGCCTCTTCTAGTGAACAGACCTCCACATTCAGCCTCTTCTAGAGAACAGACCTCCACATTCAGCCTCTTCTAGAGAACAGACCTCCACATTCAGCCTCTTCTAGAGAACAGACCTCCACATTCAGCCTCTTCTAGAGAACAGATCTCCACATTCAGCCTCTTACAGAGAACAGACCTCCACATTCAGCCTCTTCTAGAGAACAGATCTCCACATTCAGCCTCTTCTAGAGAACAGACCTCCACATTCAGCCTCTTCTAGAGAACAGACCTCCACATTCAGCCTCTTCTAGAGAACAGACCTCCACATTCAGCCTCTTCTAGAGAACAGACCTCCACATTCAGCCTCTTCTAGAGAACAGACCTCCACATTCAGCCTCTTCTAGAGAACAGACCTCCCCACATTCAGCCTCTTCTAGAACAGACCTCCACATTCAGCCTCTACCAGAGAACAGACCTCCACATTCAGCCTCTTCTAGAGAACAGACCTCCACATTCAGCCTCTTCTAGTGAACAGACCTCCACATTCAGCCTCTTCTAGTGAACAGACCTCCACATTCAGCCTGTACCAGAGAACAGACCTCCACATTCAGCCTCTTCTAGAGAACAGACCTCCACATTCAGCCTCTTCTGGTGAACAGACCTCCACATTCAGCCTCTTCAGAGGACAGACCTCCCATTCAGCCTCTTCTAGAGAACAGACCTCCACATTCAGCCTCTTCTAGAGAACAGACCTCCACATTCAGCCTCTTCTGGTGAACAGACCTCCACATTCAGCCTCTTCTAGAGGACAGACCTCCACATTCAGCCTCTTCTAGAGAACAGACCTCCACATTCAGCCTCTTCTGGTGAACAGACCTCCACATTCAGCCTCTTCTAGAGAACAGACCTCCACATTCAGCCTCTTCTAGAGAACAGACCTCCACATTCAGCCTCTTCTAGAGAACAGACCTCCACATTCAGCCTCTTCTGGAACAGACCTCCACATTCAGCCCCTCTTCAACAGACCTCCACATTCAGCCTCTTCTAGAGAACAGACCTCAACATTCAGCCTCTTCTGGTGAACAGACCTCCACATTCAGCCTCTTCTAGAGAACAGACCTCCACATTCAGCCTCTTCTAGTGAACAGACCTCCACATTCAGCCTCTTCTAGTGAACAGACCTCCACATTCAGCCTCTTCTAGAGAACAGACCTCCACATTCAGCCTCTTCTAGAGAACAGACCTCCACATTCAGCCTCTTCCAGAGAACAGACCTCCACATTCAGCCTCCTCGGGCGAACAGACCTCCACATTTAGCCTCTTCCGTTCAGAAGTGTCATCTTTGAGCACTTTTAGCCAGGGGCGTGGCCCAGCGGGGCCCCCCCTGATTCCCCTTTTAGCCAGGTGTCCTGACCCTGTTCATTTTTAGCCAGGTGTGTACCCCAGCCGGGGGCCCCTGACCCTGTTCATTCCCTTTTAGCCAGGTGTGTACCCCAGCGACCCTGACCCTGTTCATTCCTTTTAGCCAGGTGGCCCCAGTGGGGGCCCCTGACCCTGTTCATTCCTTTTTAGCCAACCCCAGCGAAGGCCCCTGACCCTGTTCATTCCTTTTAGCCAGGTGTGTACCCCAGCGGGCCCCTGACCCCTGTTCATTCCCCTTTTAGCCAGGTGTACCCCAGTGGGGCCTCCTGACCCTGACATTTAGCATACTCAGAAGAAACTATTATTGTCCTTTCTGGGGAGTAAATATATAACACTTCACCTCTACATTTAGTTATAAATATAAAACACTTCTCTACATTTAGTTATAAATATAAAACACTTCTCTACATTTAGTTATAAATATAAAACACTTCTCCTCTACATTTAGTTATAAATATAAAACACTTCTCTACATTTAGTTATAAATATAAAACACTTCTCCTCTACATTTAGTTATAAATATAAAACACTTCTCTACATTTAGTTATAAATATAAAACACTTCTCTACATTTAGTTATAAATATAAAACACTTCTCCTCTACATTTAGTTATAAATATAAAACACTTCACCTCTACATTTAGTTATAAATATAAAACACTTCTCTACATTTAGTTATAAATATAAAACACTTCACCTCTACATTTAGTTATAAATATAAAACACTTCTCTACATTTAGTTATAAATATAAAACACTTCTCCTCTACATTTGGTGGTGAGAAATGCTTGTTTCATGAATAATTACCACAGTTTAACAAACAGAACAAGATACAGTTGAAGTCAGTCAAATGGGTCCCTGGTTTCCTAAGCAAAGTTATAAATAGGCCTCTATCACAGCTTATATTTCACTAACCTTGTTATCGGTGTGGTTTTGGACGGGGACGTCCTTCTGTTATTGTCTCCTGGTGTCCGTCTCCTCCCTGGTCCTTATCTGTCTCCTGGTGTCCGTCTCTTCCCTGGTCCTCATCTGCCACTCCGATGTTGCTGGATGTGTCCGTTATTTCAAAAGTTTATTATAAATGACAATAATGATTGTTGTATTTGATTGGTGGCAGTCCAGGCTGTTGTCCTTCACGAGCCAGTTTGTCCCAACGCATCTAGTCCTCTGTCAGTCAAAGCCTGGACATGTAATGTTCCCAGTCTGTCTCTTTCTGTCTCCTGTTCTTCTCACGGACCTGAGAGGGGGGTAGTCCTGTTCTTCTGACGGACCTGAGAGGGGGGTAGTTCTGTTCTTCTCACGGACATGTAATGTTCCCAGTCTGTCTCTTTCTGTCTCCTGTTCTTCTCACGGACCTGAGAGGGGGGTAGTCCTGTTCTTCTGACGGACCTGAGAGGGGGGTAGTCCTGTTCTTCTCACGGACCTGAGAGGGGGGTAGTCCTGTTCTTCTCACGGACATGTAATGTTCCCAGTCTGTCTCTTTCTGTCTCCTGTTCTTCTCACGGACGTGTAATGTTCCCAGTCGGTCTCTTTCTGTCTCCTGTTCTTCTCACGGACGTGTAATGTTCCCAGTCTGTCTCTTCCTGTCTCCTGTTCTTCTCACGGACATGTAATGTTTCCCAGTCTGTCTCTTTCTGTCTCCTGTTCTTCTCCACGGACCTGAGAGGGGTAGTCCTGTTCTTCTCCACGGACGTGAGAGGGGGTGGTCCTGTTCTTCTCACGGACGTGAGAGGTGGGTAGTCCTGTTCTTCTCACGGACCTGAGAGGGGGGTAGTCCTGTTCTTCTCACGGACGTGAGAGGGGGGTAGTCCTGTTCTGCTCACGGACGTGAGAGGGGGGTAGTCCTGTTCTGCTCACGGACCTGAGAGGGGGGAAGTCCTGTCCTTCTCACGGACCTGAGAGGGGGGAAGTCCTGTTCTTCTCACGGACCTGAGAGGGGGGAAGTCCTGTCCTTCTCACGGACCTGAGAGGGTGGTAGTTCTGTTCTTCTCACGGACCTTAGAGGGGGGTAGTTCTGTTCTTCTCACGGCCCTGAGAGGGGGGTAGTTCTGTTCTTCTCACGGACCTGAGAGGGATGTAGTACCAGATGTTTCTATATAAATAAAATCTACTTTGTTTCTTTCAGATCGCCAATAAATATTATTAGGCCTAAAATTAGGAAAATATATACATGGTCTCAGAGGTGCATTTAATGCATCAATTTTTCTGTAGTAAACATACGACTAAACAGAGACAGTACAATATACAAAAATAAAATCCCCATTTGGCGTTTGTTGTTTGTTTTCTATATTTATAACGAGATGAATACTTCCCTGATGACACACTGTGTCAGAGACAGAGACGACATTTTGGTTGGTCGTGGTGACTCGGTTATAAGGCCTAGCAACAGTAATCTATCTCACCACAGCCTAACCCTCCCTCTCTCTCTCTCAGCCACGCTCAGAGACAGTAGTCTATCTCACCACAGCCTAACCCTCTCTCTCTCTCTCAGCCACGCTCAGAGACAGTAGTCTATCTCACCACAGCCTAACCCTCTCTCTCTCTCTCTCAGCCATGCTCAGAGACAGTAGTCTATCTCACCACAGCCTAACCCTCTGTCTCTCTCAGCCACGCTCAGAGACAGTAGTCTATCTCACCACATCCTAACCCTCCTCTCTCTCTCTCTCAGCCACGCTCAGAGACAGTAGTCTATCTCACCACAGCCTAACCCTCTCTCTCTCTCTCTCAGCCACGCTCAGAGACAGTAGTCTATCTCACCACAGCCTAACCCTCTCTCTCTCTGTCTCTCTCAGCCACGCTCAGAGACAGTAGTCTATCTCACCACAGCCCTAACCCTCTCTTCTCTCTCTCAGCCACGCTCAGAGACAGTAGTCTATCTCACCACAGCCTAACCCTCTCTCTCTCTCTCTC
>NW_027035311.1:7500-10168 GCF_034236695.1 Oncorhynchus nerka | reverse complement strand
ACTCTCTTGTCTCTCTGCCGGCATGGCCGGCTCCTTCCCCTCTCCTCTCTCTTGTCTCTCTCGGCATGGCCGGCTCCTTCCCCTCTCCTCTCTCTTGTCTCTCTCGCTCGGCATGGCCGGCTCCTTTCCCTCTCCTCTCTCTCGTCTCTCTCGCTCGGCATGGCCGGCTCCTTCCCATCTCCTCTCTCTCGTCTCTCTCGCTCGGCATGGCCGGCTCCTTCCCCTCTCCTCTCTCTTGTCTCTGTCGCTCGGCATGGCCGGCTCCTTCCCCTCTCCTCTCTCTTGTCTCTCTCTCTCGGCATGGTCGGCTCCTTCACCTCTCCTCTCTCTCTTGTCTTTCTCTCTCGGCATGGCCGGCTCCTTCCCCTCTCCTCTCTCTTGTCTCTCTCGCTCGGCATGGCCGGCTCCTTCCCATCTCCTCTCTCTCGTCTCTCTCGCTCGGCATGGCCGCCTCCTTCCCCTCTCCTCTCTCTGTCGGCATGGTCGGCTCCTTCACCTCTCCTCTCTCTCTTGTCTTTCTCTCTCGGCATGGTCGGCTCCTTCCCCTCTCCTCTCTCTGTCGGCATGGCCGGCTCCTTCCCCTCTCCTCTCTCTGTCGGCATGGCCGGCTCCTTCCCCTCTCCTCTCTCTGTCGGCATGGCCGGCTCCTTCCCCTCTCCTCTCTCTGTCGGCATGGCCGGCTCCTTCCCCTCTCCTCTCTCTTGTCACTCTCTCTCGGCATGGCCGGCGCCTTCCCCTCTCCTCTCTCTTGTCTCTCTCTCGGCATGGCCGGCTCCTTCCCCTCTCCTCTCTCTTGTCTCTCTCTCTCGGCATGGCCGGCTCCTTCCCCTCTCCTCTCTCTTGTCTCTCTCTCTCGGCATGGCCGGCTCCTTCCCCTCTCCTCTCTCTTGTCTCTCTCTCTCTCTCGGCATGGCCGGCTCCTTCCCCTCTCCTCTCTCTGTCGGCATGGTCGGCTCCTTCCCCTCTCCTCTCTCTTGTCTCTCTCTCTCGGCATGGCCGGCGCCTTCCCCTCTCCTCTCTCTTTTCTCTCTCTCTCTCTCTCTCTCTCGGCATGGCCGGTTCCTACCCCTCTCCTCCCTCTTGCTTCACCCCTCTCTCTCGGCATGCCCGGCGCCTTCCCCTCTCCTCTCTCTTGTCTCTCTCTCTTGGCATGGCTGTCGCCTTCCCCTCTTCTCCCTCTTGTCTCTCTCTCTCGGCATGGCCGGCTCCTTCCCCTCTCCTCTCTCTTGTCTCTCTCTCTCGGCATGGCCGGCTTCTTCTCCTCTCCTCTCTCTTGTTTTTCTCTCTCGGCATGGCTGGCGCCTTCCCCTCTCCTCTCTCTTGACTCTCTCTCTTGGCAAGGCCGGCTCCTTCCCCTCTTCTCCCTCTTGTCTCTCTCTCTCGGCATGGTCGGAGCCTACCCCTCTCCTCCCTCTTGCTTCACCCCTCTCTCTCTCTCTCTCTCTCTCTGTCTCCAGATGAAGATGTTAACAGTAGGAGCTGGTTCCAGCTGGCTGTCTCCAAGGTGCCGGGCTGGGGGACAGGAGGGGGGACTGGGGGGAACAGCTCTGACACAGCCTGTTAAGATCCTGCATAGAGCCAGAGAACATTCAGCCAGCCAGCCTGTAAGAGGCTGTTCCCCTGGGTCTGCCCTGCTGGGGGGAAATCTGATGACGCTGCTGAACTGAAGCCTGTCTCTAATCCAGCAGCACCCTGTCTGGTCTGTGTGAACCTGTGACCTCTCCTAGGTTATTGGAGAGACCAGTGGATGACCAGCCAGCCAGCCAGCCAGTCAGTCACACAGCCTAGTGAGGCCCAGCCAACCAGCCAGCCAACCAGCCAGCCAGCCAGCCAGCCAGTCACACAGCCTAGTGAGGCCCAGCCAACCAGCCAGCCAGCCAGCCAGCCAGCCAGTCACACAGCCTAGTGAGGCCCAGCCAACCAGCCAGCCAGCCAGCCAGTCACACAGTCTAGTGAGGCCCAGCCAATCAGCCAACCAGCCAGCCAGTCAGCCAGCCAGTCACACAGCCTAGTGAGGCCCAGCCAACCAGCCAGCCAGCCAGCCAGCCAATCACACAGCCTAGTGAGGCCCAGCCAACCAGCCAACCAGCCAGCCAGTCACACAGCCTAGTGAGGCCCAGCCAACCAGCCAACCAGCCAGCCAGCCAGCCAGTCACACACCCTAGTGAGGCCCAGCCAACCAGCCAGCCAGCCAGCCAGTCACACAGCCTAGTGAGGCCCAGCCAACCAGCCAGCCAGCCAGCCAGTCACACAGTGTAGTGAGGCCCAGCCAACCAGCCGACCAGCCAGCCAGCCAGCCAATCACACAGCCTAGTGAGGCCCAGCCAACCAGCCAACCAGCCAGCCAGCCAGCCAGTCACACAGCCTAGTGAGGCCCAGCCAACCAGCCAGCCAACCATCCAGTCACACAGCCTAGTGAGACCCAGCCAACCAGCCAGCCAGCCAGCCAGTCACACAGCCTAGTGAGGCCCAGCCAACCAGCCAGACAGCCAGTCACACAGCCTAGTGAGGCCCAGCCAACCAGCCAACCAGCCAGCCAGCCAGCCAGTCACACAGCCTAGTGATGCCCAGCCAACCAGCCAGCCAACCAGCCAGCCAGCCAGTCACACAGTGTAGTGAGGCCCAGCCAACCAGCCAACCAACCAGTCCAGCCTAGCTGAGCCCAGCC
>NW_027035311.1:0-2500 GCF_034236695.1 Oncorhynchus nerka | reverse complement strand
TCTGTGGTCCTGTGGCTCTGTGGCAATGTGGATCTGTGGCTCCTGTGGCTCTGTGGCAATGTGGCCCTGTGGCTCTGTGGCCCTGTGGCTCTGTGGCCCTGTGGCTCTGTAGCCATGTGGCTCTGTGGCTCTGTGGCTCTGTGGCCATGTGGCTCTGTGGCTCTGTGGCCATGTGGCTCTGTGGCTCTGTGGCTCTGTGGCCCTGTGGCTCTGTGGCCCTGTGGCTCTGTGGCCCTGTGGCTCTGTAGCCATGTGGCTCTGTGGCTCTGTGGCCATGTGGCTCTGTGGCTCTGTGGCCCTGTGGCTCTGTGGCCATGTGGCTCTGTGGCAAGGTGGCTCTGCCCTGCATGGGTCACTGTCCCTTTCAACCTACATACTGTATGTTTTCACAGCCACAGTCCCTCGTAATCCACATCTACTCAATCTATCAAGTGTTTAAATATCTTTACAGAATAATATAATAATTAATAATAATAATCCTAATCAGGTCCTAATCAAAACCTTAAATCTACTCAATCCTCTCTCCCTTTTAACATGTCTGGCTTTCACTCTATGTTCTTCTTCCTACTGGTGAACGATCGTCCCCTTTCACTCTATGTTCTTCTTCCTACTGGTGAACGATCGTCCCCTTTCACTCTATGTTCTTCTTCCTACTGGTGAACGATCGTCCCCTTTAACTCTATGTTCTTCTTCCTACTGGTGAACGATCGTCCCCTTTAACTCTATGTTCTTCTTCCTACTGGTGAACGATCGTCCCCTTTAACTCTATGTTCTTCTTCCTACTGGTGAACGATCGTCCCCTTTAACTCTATGTTCTTCTTCCTACTGGTGAACGATCGTCCCCTTTAACTCTATGTTCTTCTTCCTACTGGTGAACGATCGTCCCCTTTAACTCTATGTTCTTCTTCCTACTGGTGAACGATCGTCCCCTTTAACTCTATGTTCTTCTTCCTACTGGTGAACGATCGTCCCCTTTAACTCTATGTTCTTCTTCCTACTGGTGAACGATCGTCCCCTTTCACTCTATGTTCTTCTTCCTACTGGTGAACGATCGTCCCCTTTAACTCTATGTTCTTCTTCCTACTGGTGAACGATCGTCCCCTTTAACTCTATGTTCTTCTTCCTACTGGTGAACGATCGTCCCCTTTAACTCTATGTTCTTCTTCCTACTGGTGAACGATCGTCCCCTTTAACTCTATGTTCTTCTTCCTACTGGTGAACGATCGTCTCCTTTTAACTCTATGTTCTTCTTCCTACTGGTGAACGATCGTCCCCTTTAACTCTATGTTCTTCTTCCTACTGGTGAACGATCGTCCCCTTTAACTCTATGTTCTTCTTTCCTACTGGTGAACGATCGTCCCCTTTCACTCTATGTTCTTCTTCCTACTGGTGAACGATCGTCCCCTTTAACTCTATGTTCTTCTTCCTACTGGTGAACGATCGTCCCCTTTAACTCTATGTTCTTCTTCCTACTGGTGAGCGATCGTCCCTTTCACTCTATGTTCTTCTTCCTACTGGTGAACGATCGTCCCCTTTAACTCTATGTTCTTCTTCCTACTGGTGAACGATCGTCCCCTTTCACTCTATGTTCTTCTTCCTACTGGTGAACGATCGTCCCCTTTAACTCTATGTTCTTCTTCCTACTGGTGAACGATCGGTCCCCTTTAACTCTATGTTCTTCTTCCTACTGGTGAACGATCGTCCCCTTTAGCTCTATGTTCTTCTTCCTACTGGTGAGCGATCGTCCCTTTAACTCTATATTCTTCTTCCTCCACTGGTGAACGATCGTCCCCTTTAACTCTATGTTCTTCTTCCCTACTGGTGAACGATCGTCCCCTTTCACTCTATGTTCTTCTTCCTACTGGTGAACGATCGTCCCCTTTAACTCTATGTTCTTCTTCCTACTGGTGAACGAGTCGTGCTCCCTTTCCACTCTATGTTCTTCTTCCTACTGGTGAACGATCGTCTCCCTTTAACTCTATGTTCTTCTTCCTACTGGTGAGACGATCGTCCTTCCTTTCACTTCTATGTTCTTCTTCCTACTGGTGAACGATCGTCCCCTTTAACTCTATGTTCTTCTTCTTCCTACTGTGAACCGATCGTCCCCTTTAACTCTATGTTCTTCTTCCTACTGGTGAGAACGATCAGTCCCCTTTTAACTCTATGTTCTTCTTCCTACTGGTGAACGATCGTCCCTTTAACTCTATGTTCTTCTTCCTACTGGTGAACGATCGTCCCCCTTTAACTCTATGTTCTTCTTCCTACTGGTGAACGATCGTCCCCTTTCACTCTATGTTCTTCTTCCTACTGGTGAGCGATCGTCCCCTTTTCACTCTATGTTCTTCTTCCTACTGGTGAACGATCGTCCCCTTTAACTTCCTATGTTCTTCTTCCTACTGGTGAGACGATCGTCCCCTTTAACTCTATGTTCTTCTTCCTACTGGTGAACGATCGTCCCCTTTAACTCTATGTTCTTCTTCCTACTGGTGAGCATCGTCCC
>NW_027035310.1:0-10167 GCF_034236695.1 Oncorhynchus nerka | reverse complement strand
ATCTTCATCACATCTCCATGTTGAGAGGCGTGTTTGGTGGCAGGCATATCACGTCATCTTCCTCTCTCCCTAAGACATCTTCATCACATCTCCATGTTGAGGAGAGCGTGTTTGGTGGCAGGCATATCAAAGTCACACAAATGACCTTTTCCTCTCTCTAAGACATCTTCATCACATCTCCATGTTGAGGAGAGGCGTGTTTGGTGGCAGGCATATCAAAGTCATCTTCCTCTCTCTAAGACATCTTCATCCCATCTCCATGTTGAGGAGGCGTGTTTGGTGGCAGGCATATCACGTCATCTTCCTCTCTCTAAGACATCTTCATCACATCTCCATGTTGAGGAGAGCGTGTTTGGTGGCAGGCATATCAAAGTCACACAAATGACCTTTTCCTCTCTCTAAGACATCTTCATCACATCTCCATGTTGAGGAGAGCGTGTTTGGTGGCAGGCATATCAAAGTCATCTTCCTCTCTCTAAGACATCTTCATCACATCTCCATGTTGAGGAGCGTGTTTGAGTGGCAGGCATATCACGTCATCTTCCTCTCTCTAAGACATCTTCATCACATCTCCATGTTGAGGGCGTGTTTGGTGGCAGGCATATCACGTCATCTTCCTCTCTCTAAGACATCTTCATCACATCTCCATGTTGAGGAGAGCGTGTTTGGTGGCAGGCATATCACGTCATCTTCCTCTCTCCTAAGACATCTTCATCACATCTCCATGTTGAGGGAGAGCGTGTTTGGTGGCAGGCATATCACAGTCATCTTCTCTCTCTAAGACATCTTCATCACATCTCCATGTTGAGGAGAGGCGTGTTTGGTGGCAGGCATATCACGTCATCTTCCTCTCTCTAAGACATCTTCATCACATCTCCATGTTGAGGAGAGCGTGTTTGGTGGCAGGCATATCAACGTCATCTTCCTCTCTCTCAGACATTATCTTCATCACATCTCCATGTTGAGGAGGAGCGTGTTTGTGCTGGCAGGCATATCACGCTCATCTTCCTCTCTCTGAACATCTTCATCACACATCTCCATGTTGAGGAGAGCGTGTTTGGTGGCAGGCATATCAAAGTCATCTTCCTCTCTCTAAGACATCTTCATCACATCTCCATGTTGAGGAGAGCGTGTTTGGTGGCAGGCATATCACGTCATCTTCCTCTCTCTAAGACATCTTCATCACATCTCCATGTTGAGGAGAGCGTGTTTGGTGGCAGGCATATCAAAGTCATCTTCCTCTCTCTAAGACATCTTCATCACATCTCCATGTTGAGGGAGGCGTGTTTGGTGGCAGGCATATCACGTCATCTTCCCTCTCTGAGACATCTTCATCACATCTCCATGTTGAGGAGAGGCGTGTTTGGTGGCAGGCATATCACGTCATCTTCCTCTCTCTAAGACATCTTCATCACATCTCCATGTTGAGAGGAAGCGTGTTTGGTGGCAGGCATATCAAAGTCACACAAATGACCTTTTCTCTCTCTAAGACATCTTCATCACATCTCCATGTTGAGGAGAGCGTGTTTGGTGGCAGGCATATCACGTCATCTTCCTCTCTCTAAGACATCTTCATCACATCTCCATGTTGAGGAGAGCGTGTTTGGTGGCAGGCATATCACGTCATCTTCCTCTCTCTAAGACATCTTCATCACATCTCCATGTTGAGGAGAGCGTGTTTGGTGGCAGGCATATCACGTCATCTTCCTCTCTCTAAGACATCTTCATCACATCTCCATGTTGAGGAGAGCGTGTTTGGTGGCAGGCATATCACGTCATCTTCCTCTCTCTAAGACATCTTCATACATCTCCATGTTGAGAGAGCGTGTTTGGTGGCAGGCATATCACGTCATCTTCCTCTCTCCTAGAGACATCTTCATCACATCTCCATGTTGAGGAGAGCGTGTTTGGTGGCAGGCATATCACGTCATCTTCCTCTCTCTAAGACATCTTCATCACATCTCCATGTTGAGGAGAGCGTGTTTGGTGGCAGGCATATCACGTCATCTTCCTCTCTCTAAGACATCTTCATCACATCTCCATGTTGAGGAGAGCGTGTTTGGTGGCAGGCATATCACGTCATCTTCCCTCTCTCTAAGACATCTTCATCACATCTCCATGTTGAGGAGAGCGTGTTTGGTGGCAGGCATATCAAAGTCACACAAATGACCTTTTCCTCTCTCTAAGACATCTTCATCACATCTCCATGTTGAGGAGGCGTGTTTGGTGGCAGGCATATCACGTCATCTTCCTCTCTCTAAGACATCTTCATCACATCTCCATGTTGAGGAGGCGTGTTTGGTGGCAGGCATATCACGTCATCTTCCTCTCTCTAAGACATCTTCATCACATCTCCATGTTGAGGAGAGCGTGTTTGGTGGCAGGCATATCACGTCATCTTCCTCTCTCAAGACATCTTCATCACATCTCCATGTTGAGGAGGCGTGTTTGGTGGCAGGCATATCACGTCATCTTCCTCTCTAAGACATCTTCATCACATCTCTCATGTTGAGGAGAGCGTGTTTGGTGGCAGGCATATCACGTCATCTTCCTCTCTCTAAGACATCTTCATCACATCTCCATGTTGAGGAGAGCGTGTTTGGTGGCAGGCATATCACGTCATCTTCCTCTCTCTAAGACATCTTCATCACATCTCCATGTTGAGGAGAGCGTGTTTGGTGGCAGGCATATCACGTCATCTTCCTCTCTCTAAGACATCTTCATCACATCTCCATGTTGAGGAGAGCGTGTTTGGTGGCAGGCATATCACGTCATCTTCCTCTCTCTAAGACATCTTCATCACATCTCCATGTTGAGAGAGCGTGTTTGGTGGCAGGCATATCACGTCATCTTCCTCTCTCTAAGACATCTTCATCACATCTCCATGTTGAGGAGGCGTGTTTGGTGGCAGGCATATCACGTCATCTTCCTCTCTCTAAGACATCTTCATCACATCTCCATGTTGGGGAGAGCGTGTTTGGTGGCAGGCATATCACGTCATCTTCCTCTCTCTAAGACATCTTCATCACATCTCCATGTTGAGGAGAGCGTGTTTGGTGGCAGGCATATCACGTCATCTTCCTCTCTCTAAGACATCTTCATCACATCTCCATGTTGAGGAGAGCGTGTTTGGTGGCAGGCATATCACGTCATCTTCCTCTCTCTAAGACATCTTCATCACATCTCCATGTTGAGGAGAGCGTGTTTGGTGGCAGGCATATCAAAGTCATCTTCCTCTCTCTAAGACATCTTCATCACATCTCCATGTTGAGGAGCGTGTTTGGTGGCAGGCATATCACGTCATCTTCCTCTCTCTAAGACATCTTCATCACATCTCCATGTTGAGGAGAGCGTGTTTGGTGGCAGGCATATCACGTCATCTTCCTCTCTCTAAGACATCTTCATCACATCTCCATGTTGAGGAGGCGTGTTTGGTGGCAGGCATATCACGTCATCTTCCTCTCTCTAAGACATCTTCATCACATCTCCATGTTGAGGAGGGCGTGTTTGGTGGCAGGCATATCACGTCATCTTCCTCTCTCTAAGACATCTTCATCACATCTCCATGTTGAGGAGAGCGTGTTTGGTGGCAGGCATATCAAAGTCATCTTCCTCTCTCTAAGACATCTTCATCACATCTCCATGTTGAGGAGGCGTGTTTGGTGGCAGGCATATCACGTCATCTTCCTCTCTCTAAGACATCTTCATCACATCTCCATGTTGAGGAGAGCGTGTTTGGTGGCAGGCATATCACGTCATCTTCCTCTCTCTAAGACATCTTCATCACATCTCCATGTTGAGGAGAGCGTGTTTGGTGGCAGGCATATCACGTCATCTTCCTCTCTCTAAGACATCTTCATCACATCTCCATGTTGAGGAGAGCGTGTTTGGTGGCAGGCATATCACGTCATCTTCCTCTCTCTAAGACATCTTCATCACATCTCCATGTTGAGAGAGCGTGTTTGGTGGCAGGCATATCACGTCATCTTCCTCTCTCTAAGACATCTTCATCACATCTCCATGTTGAGGAGAGCGTGTTTGGTGGCAGGCATATCACGTCATCTTCCTCTCTCTAAGACATCTTCATCACATCTCCATGTTGAGGAGAGCGTGTTTGGTGGCAGGCATATCCACGTCATCTTCCTCTCTCTAAGACATCTTCATCACATCTCCATGTTGAGGAGAGCGTGTTTGGTGGCAGGCATATCACGTCATCTTCCTCTCTCTAAGACATCTTCATCACATCTCCATGTTGAGGAGAGCGTGTTTGGTGGCAGGCATATCACGTCATCTTCCTCTCTCTAAGACATCTTCATCACATCTCCATGTTGAGGAGGCGTGTTTGGTGGCAGGCATATCACGTCATCTTCCTCTCTCAAGACATCTTCATCACATCTCCATGTTGAGGAGGCGTGTTTGGTGGCAGGCATATCACGTCATCTTCCTCTCTCTAAGACATCTTCATCACATCTCCATGTTGAGGAGAGCGTGTTTGGTGGCAGGCATATCACGTCATCTTCCTCTCTCTAAGACATCTTCATCACATCTCCATGTTGAGGAAGCGTGTTTGGTGGCAGGCATATCACGTCATCTTCCTCTCTCTAAGACATCTTCATCACATCTCCATGTTGAGGAGAGCGTGTTTGGTGGCAGGCATATCACGTCATCTTCCTCTCTCTAAGACATCTTCATCACATCTCCATGTTGAGGAGCGTGTTTGGTGGCAGGCATATCACGTCATCTTCCTCTCTCTAAGACATCTTCATCACATCTCCATGTTGAGGAGAGCGTGTTTGGTGGCAGGCATATCACGTCATCTTCCTCTCTCTAAGACATCTTCATCACATCTCCATGTTGAGGAGAGCGTGTTTGGTGGCAGGCATATCACGTCATCTTCCTCTCTCAAGACATCTTCATCCACATCTCCATGTTGAGGAGGCGTGTTTGGTGGCAGGCATATCACGTCATCTTCCTCTCTCTAAGACATCTTCATCACATCTCCATGTTGAGGAGAGCGTGTTTGGTGGCAGGCATATCAAAGTCACACAAATGACCTTTTCCTCTCTCTAAGACATCTTCATCACATCTCCATGTTGAGGAGAGCGTGTTTGGTGGCAGGCATATCACGTCATCTTCCTCTCTCTAAGACATCTTCATCACATCTCCATGTTGAGGAGAGCGTGTTTGGTGGCAGGCATATCACGTCATCTTCCTCTCTCTAAGACATCTTCATCACATCTCCATGTTGAGGAGAGCGTGTTTGGTGGCAGGCATATCACGTCATCTTCCTCTCTCTAAGACATCTTCATCACATCTCCATGTTGAGGAGAGCGTGTTTGGTGGCAGGCATATCACGTCATCTTCCTCTCTCTAAGACATCTTCATCACATCTCCATGTTGAGGAGGCGTGTTTGGTGGCAGGCATATCACGTCATCTTCCTCTCTCTAAGACATCTTCATCACATCTCCATGTTGAGGAGAGCGTGTTTGGTGGCAGGCATATCACGTCATCTTCCTCTCTCTAAGACATCTTCATCACATCTCCATGTTGAGGAGGCGTGTTTGGTGGCAGGCATATCACGTCATCTTCCTCTCTCTAAGACATCTTCATCACATCTCCATGTTGAGGAGAGCGTGTTTGGTGGCAGGCATATCACGTCATCTTCCTCTCTCTAAGACATCTTCATCACATCTCCATGTTGAGGAGAGCGTGTTTGGTGGCAGGCATATCACGTCATCTTCCTCTCTCTAAGACATCTTCATCACATCTCCATGTTGAGGAGAGCGTGTTTGGTGGCAGGCATATCACGTCATCTTCCTCTCTCTAAGACATCTTCATCACATCTCCATGTTGAGGAGAGCGTGTTTGGTGGCAGGCATATCACGTCATCTTCCTCTCTCTAAGACATCTTCATCACATCTCCATGTTGAGGAGAGCGTGTTTGGTGGCAGGCATATCAAAGTCACACAAATGACCTTTTCCTCTCTCTAAGACATCTTCATCACATCTCCATGTTGAGGAGAGCGTGTTTGGTGGCAGGCATATCAAAGTCACACAAATGACCTTTTCCTCTCTCTAAGACATCTTCATCACATCTCCATGTTGAGGAGAGCGTGTTTGGTGGCAGGCATATCAAAGTCACACAAATGACCTTTTCCTCTCTCTAAGACATCTTCATCACATCTCCATGTTGAGGAGAGCGTGTTTGGTGGCAGGCATATCACGTCATCTTCCTCTCTCTAAGACATCTTCATCACATCTCCATGTTGAGGAGAGCGTGTTTGGTGGCAGGCATATCAAAGTCATCTTCCTCTCTCTAAGACATCTTCATCACATCTCCATGTTGAGGAGAGCGTGTTTGGTGGCAGGCATATCACGTCATCTTCCTCTCTCTAAGACATCTTCATCACATCTCCATGTTGAGGAGAGCGTGTTTGGTGGCAGGCATATCACGTCATCTTCCTCTCTCTAAGACATCTTCATCACATCTCCATGTTGAGGAGAGCGTGTTTGGTGGCAGGCATATCACGTCATCTTCCTCTCTCTAAGACATTTTCATCACATCTCCATGTTGAGGAGAGCGTGTTTGGTGGCAGGCATATCACGTCATCTTCCTCTCTCTAAGACATCTTCATCACATCTCCATGTTGAGGAGAGCGTGTTTGGTGGCAGGCATATCACGTCATCTTCCTCTCTCTAAGACATCTTCATCACATCTCCATGTTGAGGAGAGCGTGTTTGGTGGCAGGCATATCAAAGTCACACAAATGACCTTTTCTTTACTCAGTTTTTATTTGAGATGTTTGAGATATTTTATTTATCTTAGTAACTAGAATCCTGAATATTAGAATGTTAGTATGTTAGTATGTTAGTATGTTAGCATGTTAGAATGTTAGAATATTAGAATGTTAGCATGTTAGAATGTTAGCATGTTAGCATGTTAGAATGTTAGCATGTTAGAATGTTAGAATATTAGAATGTTAGCATGTTAGAATGTTAGAATGTTAGCATGTTAGAATGTTAGAATATTAGAATGTTAGCATGTTAGAATGTTAGCATGTTAGCATGTTATAATGTTAGTATGTTAGTATGTTAGCATGTTAGAATGTTAGAATATTAGAATGTTAGCATGTTAGAATGTTAGCATGTTAGCATGTTAGAATGTTAGCATGTTAGAATGTTAGCATGTTAGAATGTTAGAATATTAGAATGTTAGCATGTTAGAATGTTAGCATGTTAGCATGTTAGAATATTAGAATGTTAGCATGTTAGAATGTTAGCATGTTAGCATGTTAGAATGTTAGCATGTTAGAATGTTAGAATATTAGAATGTTAGCATGTTAGAATGTTAGCATGTTAGCATGTTATAATGTTAGTATGTTAGTATGTTAGCATGTTAGAATGTTAGAATATTAGAATGTTAGCATGTTAGAATGTTAGCATGTTAGCATGTTAGAATGTTAGCATGTTAGAATGTTAGCATGTTAGAATGTTAGAATATTAGAATGTTAGCATGTTAGAATGTTAGCATGTTAGCATGTTATAATGTTAGCATGTTATAATGTTAGCATGTTAGAATGTTAGAATATTAGAATGTTAGCATGTTAGAATGTTAGCATGTTAGCATGTTAGCATGTTAGAATGTTAGCATGTTAGAATGTTAGCATGTTAGAATGTTAGAATATTAGAATGTTAGCATGTTAGAATGTTAGCATGTTAGCATGTTATAATGTTAGCATGTTAGAATGTTAGCTAATTTTTGCCAGCAGCGACTAGGGCTTTTTCCCTTTCAGGAATATATTTTTTTAACCCCTATCAAGCCACAAGGTGACAGCTAATGTTTTAAAACGTTCAGGCGTATTTTGTATTACTGGTTAATATAAGATAATAATATGAGATTGGCTAGCTAGCAGTTAGTTTTCTCATCATGAACGAACGAGGGAGAGTAGCTACCTTGTGAATGGTTATGTGAAATTAAAAATATTTTCTTTCAATATCGACACAACTTTGATTCATGATCTACGCATTGACAGTTTGGATCACACAGACCAACAACACCACCACGTTGGGCCTAGACTGCGAGGGACCTGCGCCGCTGACGACCCAATCTGCTGATTCGTACACAACAAACAGGACTGGCATATGGTGCCAGCCTCACTGTCAACTAGACAGAATACATCAGCCTCACTGTCAACTAGACAGAATCCATCAGCCTCACTATAGACTAGAGAGAATCCATCAGCCTCACTGTAGACTAGACATAATCCATCAGCCTCACTGTAGACTAGACAGAATCCATCAGCCTCACTGTCAACTAGACAGAATACATCAGCCTCACTGTCAACTAGACAGAATCCATCAGCCTCACTGTAGACTAGAGAGAATACATCAGCCTCACTGTCAACTAGACATAATCCATCAGCCTCACTGTCAACTAGACAGAATCCATCAGCCTCACTATAGACTAGAGAGAATCCATCAGCCTCACTGTAGACTAGACAGAATCCATCAGCCTCACTGTCAACTAGACAGAATCCATCAGCCTGACTGTCAACTAGACAGAATACATCAGCCTCACTGTCAACTAGACAGAATCCATCAGCCTCACTGTCAACTAGACAGAATACATCAGCCTCACTGTCAACTAGACAGAATCCATCAGCCTCACTGTCAACTAGACAAAATCCATCAGCCTCACTGTCAACTAGACAGAATCCATCAGCCTCCCTGTCAACTAGACAGAATCCATCAGCCTCACTGTCAACTAGACAGAATCCATCAGCCTCACTGTAGACTAGACAGAATCCATCAGCCTCACTGTCAACTAGACATAATACATCAGCCTCACTGTCAACTAGACAGAATCCATCAGCCTCACTGTCAACTAGACAGAATCCATCAGCCTCACTGTAGACTAGACAGAATCCATCAGCCTCACTGTCAACTAGACAGAATCCATCAGCCTCACTGTCAACTGGACAGAATCCATCAGCCTCACTGTAGACTAGAGAGAATACATCAGCCTCACTGTAGACTAGAGAGAATCCATCAGCTTCACTATAGACTAGAGAGAATACATCAGCCTCACTGTAGACTAGAGAGAATACATCAGTCTCACTATAGACTAGAGAGAATCCATCAGCCTCACTGTAGACTAGACAGAATCCATCAGCCTCACTATAGACTAGAGAGAATCCATCAGCCTCACTATAGACTAGAGAGAATACATCAGCCTCACTATAGACTAGAGAGAATACATGAGCCTCACTGTCAACTAGACAGAATCCATCAGCCTCACTGTAGACTAGAGAGAATACATCAGCCTCACTATAGACTAGACAGAATACATCAGCCTCACTATAGACTAGAGAGAATCCATCAGCCT
Organism: Oncorhynchus nerka; assembly: GCF_034236695.1. Classification (NCBI taxonomy): domain Eukaryota; kingdom Metazoa; phylum Chordata; class Actinopteri; order Salmoniformes; family Salmonidae; genus Oncorhynchus; species Oncorhynchus nerka. The sequence continues at coordinate 781 of NW_027035310.1, read as the reverse complement.
CACTGTAGACTAGACAGAATACCATAGCCTCACTATAGACTAGAGAGAATACATCAGCCTCACTATAGACTAGACAGAATCCATCAGCCTCAGTATAGACTAGAGATAATACATCAGCCTCACTGTAGACTAGAGAGAATACATCAGCCTCACTGTCAACTAGAGAGAATACATCAGCCTCACTGTAGACTAGAGAGAATACATCAGCCTCACTGTCAACTAGACAGAATACATCAGCCTCACTGTAGACTAGACAGAATACATCAGCCTCACTGTAGACTAGAGAGAATACATCAGCCTCACTATAGACTAGAGAGAATACATCAGCCTCACTGTAGACTAGAGAGAATACATCAGCCTCACTATAGACTAGAGAGAATACATCAGCCTCACTATAGACTAGAGAGAATACATCAGCCTCACTGTAGACTAGAGAGAATACATCAGCCTCACTATAGACTAGAGAGAATACATCAGCCTCACTATAGACTAGAGAGAATACATCAGCCTCACTGTAGACTAGAGAGAATACATCAGCCTCACTGTAGACTAGAGAGAATCCATCAGCCTCACTGTAGACTAGAGAGAATACATCAGCCTCACTATAGACTAGACAGAATACATCAGCCTCACTATAGACTAGACAGAATACATCAGCCTCACTATAGACTAGACAGAATACATCAGCCTCACTATAGACTAGAGAGAATCCATCAGCCTCACTATAGACTAGACAGAATACATCAGCCTCACTATAGACTAGAGAGAATCCATCAGCCTC
>NW_027035309.1:0-10157 GCF_034236695.1 Oncorhynchus nerka | reverse complement strand
CTCTATAGCGGACCAGAGCTCTGTGTTCATCCCCAAGAGTGGACCAGAGGACCCCCCCAGAGAGGCTGTATTCTACCTCTGACCCCCCCAGAGAGGCTGTATTCTACCCCCCCCAGAGAGGCTGTATTCTACCTCTGCCCCCCCAGAGAGGCTGTATTCTACCTCTGCCCCCCCAGAGAGGCTGTATTCTACCTCTGACTGTATTCTACCTCTGACTGTATTCTCACCTCTGACTGTATTCCTACCCCCCCCCAGAGAGACTGTATTCTACCTCTGCCCCCCAGAGAGGCTGTATTCTACCTCTGCCCCCCCAGAGAGGCTGTATTCTACCTCTGCCCCCCCAGAGAGGCTGTATTCTACCTCTCGCCTGTATTCTACCTCTGACTGTGAGCCTTCTACCTCTGCCTCCCCAGAGAGGCTGTATTCTACCTCTGCCCCCCAGAGAGGCTTATTCTACCTCTGACCCCCCCAGAGAGGCTGTATTCTACCTCTGCCCCCCCAGAGAGGTGCTGTATTCTACCTCTGCCTGTATTCTACCTCTGACTGTATTCTACCTCTGACTGTATTCCTACCTCTGCCCCCAGAGAGGCTGTGACATTCTACCTCTGCCTCCCAGAGAGGGGCTGTATTCTACCTCTGCCTGTATTCTACCTCTCTGATCTGTATTCTACCTCTGACTCACCTCTGACTGTATTCTACCTCTGCCCCCAGAGAGACTGTATTCTACCTCTGCCCCCCAGAGAGGCTGTATTCTACCTCTGGACTGTATTCCCACCTCTGACTGTATTCTACCTCACCCCCCAGAGAGGCTGTATTCTACCCCCCCAGAGAGGCTGTATTCTACCCCCTCCAGGAGAGGCCTCCATTCTACCCCCCAGAGAGGCTGTATTCCTACCTCTGCCCCCCCCAGAGATCCTCTATTCCCCTCTGCCCCCCCCAGAGAGGCTGTATTCTACCTCTGACTGTATTCTACCCTGACTGTATTCTACCTCTGACTGTATTCTACCTCTGACTGTATCCTACCTCTGCCTCCCCAGAGAGACTGTATTCCCACCCCCTCCAGAGAGGCTGTATTCTACCTCTGCCCCCCCAGAGAGGCCTGTATTCTACCTCTGCCCCCCAGAGAGGCTGTATTCTACCTCTGCCTGTATTCCCTACCTCTGACTGTATTCTACCTCTGACTGTATTCTACCCTGCCCCCCCCAGAGAGGCTGTATTCTACCTCTGCCCCCCAGAGGCTGTATTCTACCTCTGCTTGTATTCTCACCTCTGACTGCATTCCCTACCTCTGACTGTATTCCACCTCTGCCCCCCCAGAGAGACTGTATTCTACCCTCTGCCCCCCAGAGGCTGTATTCTACCTCTGACTGTATTCTACCTCTGGACTGTATTCTACCTCTCTGCCCCCCCCAGAGAGACTGTATTCTACCTCTGCCCCCCCCAGAGAGGCTGTATTCTACCCTGACCGTATTCCACCCTCTGACTGTACTCTACCTCTGCCCCCAGAGAGACTGTATTCTACCTCTGCCCCCCAGAGAGGCTGTATCTCTACCTCTGACTGTATTCCCACCTCTGACTGTATTCTACCTCTGCCCCCCCCAGAGGAGGCTGTATTCTACCCCCCCTAGGAGAGGCTGTATTCTACCTCTGACTGTATTCTACCTCTGACTGTATTCTACCTCTGACTGTATTCTACCTCTGACTGTATTCTCTACCTCTGCCCCCCCCAGAGAGACTGTATTCTACCCCCCCTCCAGAGAGGCTGTATTCTACCTCTGCCCCCCCAGAGAGGCTGTATTCTACCTCCTGCCCCCCCAGAGAGAGCTGTATTCTACCTCTGCCTGTATTCTACCTCTGACTGTATTCTACCTCTGACTGTATTCCCACCTCTGCCCCCCCAGAGAGGCTGTATTCTACCTCTGCCCCCCCAGAGGTGCTGTGATTCTACCTCTGCTTGCATTCTACCTCTGACTGTATTCCACCCTCTGACTGTGGTTTCACCTCTGCCCCCCCCAGAGACTGGGTATTCTACCTCTGCCCCCCCCAGAGAGGCTGTATTCACCTCTGACTGTATTCTACCTCTGACTGTAGCCTACCTTCTGCCCTCCCCCAGAGAGACTGTATTCTACCTCTGCCCCCAGAGAGGCTGTATTCTACCTCTGACTGTATTCTACCTCTGACTGTATTCTACCTCTGCCCCCCCAGAGAGACTGTATTCTACCTCTGCCCCCCCAGAGAGGCTGTATTTACCTCTGACTGTATTCTACCTCTGGACTGCAGCCTACACTCTGCCCCCCCAGAGAGGCTGTATTCTACCCCCCCAGGAGGAGGCTGTATTCTACCCCCCTCCAGAGAGGTGCTTTTCCTATTCTACCCCCAGAGAGGCCAGACCCACCTCTGCCCCCCAGAGACTGTATTCTACCTCTGCCCCCCCCAGAGAGGTCTGTATTCTACCTCTGACTGTATTCTACCTCTGACTGTATTCTACCTCTGACTGCATATTCCTACCTCTCTGCCCCCCAGAGAGACTGTGATTCTTACCCCCCCCCAGAGAGACTGTATTCTACCTCTGACCCAGAGAGCTGTGGATTCTACCTGACCTCCCCTCCAGAGAGGCTGTATTCTACCTCTGACCCAGAGAGTTCTGTATTCTACCTCTGACCCAGAGAGGCTGTGGCTGTACCTCTGACCCCCAGAGAGACTGTATTCTACCTCTGACCCAGAGAGGCTGGGACATTCTACCCCCTCCAGAGAGGCTGTATTCTACCCCCCCAGAGAGCTGTATTCTACCTCTGATCCCCCCAGAGAGAGACTGTATTCTACCTCTGACTGTGATGCTACCTCTGACTGTATTCTACCTCTGCCCCCCAGAGAGACTGTATTCTACCTCTGACTGTATTCTACCTCTGACTGTATTCTACCCCTCCAGAGAGGCTGTATTTCACTCCCCCCAGAGAGACTGTATTCTACCTCTGACCCAGAGAGGCTGTATTGTACCTCTGCCCCCCCAGAGAGACTGTATTCTACCCCCAGAGAGACTGTATTCTACTCCTCTGACCCAGAGAGGATGTATTCTACCTCTGACCCCCCTCCAGAGAGGCTGTATTCTACCTATGACCCAGAGAGGCTGTATTCTACCTCTGACCCAGAGAGGCTGTGACTCTACCCCACCTCCCTCCAGAGAGGCTGTATTCTACCCTGACCCAGAGGCTGTATTCTACCTCTGACCCAGAGAGCTGTATTGTACCCTCTGACCCGCCCCCCAGAGACTGTATTCTACCTCTGACCCAGAGAGGCTGTATTCTACCCCCCCCTCCAGAGGCTGTATTCTGCCTCTGGACCCAGAGAGGCTGTATTCTACCCTGACCCAGAGAGGCTGTATTCTACCTGACCCAGAGGCTGTATTCTACTCCCCCCCAGAGAGGCTCTATTCTACCCCCCCAGAGAGGCTGTATTCTACCTCTGCCTCCCCCAGAGAGACTGTATTCTACCTCTGCCCCCCAGAGAGGCTGTATTCTACCTCTGACTGTATTCTACCTCTGACTGTAGCTCCTCTGCCCCCAGAGAGACTGTATTCTACCCCCCCTGAGAGGCTGTATTCTAACCCCCCCCAGAGAGACTGTGGATCTACCTCTGGACCCAGAGAGGCTGTATTGTACCTCTGCCCCCCCAGAGAGACTGTATTCTACCTCTGACCCAGAGAGGCTTTATTCTACCCCCTGCCAGAGAGGCTGTATTCTACCCCCACCCCCCCCCAGAGACTGTATTCTACCTCTGACCCAGAGAGGCTGTATTGTACCTCTGCCCCCCCAGAGAGACTGTATTCTTACCTCTGACCCAGAGAGGCTGTATTCTTACCCCCCCTAGAGACTGTATTCTACCTCTGACCCAGGGGCTGTATTCTACCTCTGACCCCCCTCCAGAGAGGCTGTACTCTACCTCTGGACCCAGAGAGGCTGTGGCTCTACCTCTGACCCAGAGAGTTGCATACCTCTGACCCCCCCCAGAGACTGTATTCTACCTCTGACCCAGAGAGGCTGTATTGTACCTCTGCCCCCCAGAGAGACTGTATTCTACCTCTGACCCAGGAGAGGCTGTATTCTACCTCTGACCCAGAGAGGCTGTATTCCTACCTCTGACCCCCTCCAGAGGTAGCTGTATTCTGCCTCTGGACCCAGAGAGGATCTGTATTCAACTTCTGGACCCAGAGAGGCTGTATTGTACCTCTGCCCCCCAGAGATCTGTCATTCTACCCCCCCCAGAGAGACTGTATTCTACCTCTGACCCAGGGAGAGCCTGTATTCTACCTCTGACCTCCAGAGAGGCTGTATTCTACCTCTGACCCAGAGAGGCTGTATTTCTACCTCTGACCCAGAGAGGCTGTATTCTACTCCCCTCCAGAGAGGCTGTATTCTACCTCTGACCCAGAGGGAGGCTGTATTCCACTCTGACCCAGAGAGGCTGTGGATTGTGCCTCTGACCCCCCAGAGAGACTGTATTCTACCTCTGACCCAGAGAGGCTGTATTCTACCTCCTCCAGAGAGGGGCTGTATTCTGCCTCTGACCCAGAGAGGCTGTATTCCTACTCTGACCCAGAGGCTGTATTCTACCTCTGACCCAGAGAGGCTGTATTCTACCCCCTCCAGAGAGGCTCCCATTCTACCCCCAGAGAGGCTGTATTCTCCTCTGCCTCCCCCCAGAGACTGTATTCTACCTCTGCTCCCAGAGAGGCTGTATTCTACCTCTGACTGTATTCTACCTCTGACTGTATCTCTACCTCTGCCCCCCCCAGAGACTGTATTCTACACCCTCCAGAGAGGCTGATTCTGTTCCCCTCCAGAGAGGCTGTATTCTACCCCCAGAGAGACTGTATTCTACCTCTGACCCAGAGAGGCTGTATTGTACCTCTGCCCCCCCCAGAGACTGTATTCTACCTCTGACCCAGAGAGGCTGCATTCTACCCCCCCTAGAGAGACTGTATTCTACCTCTGACCCAGAGGCTGCATCTACCTCTGACCCTCCAGAGAGGCTGTACTCACCTCTGACCCAGAGAGGCTGTATTCTACCTGGACCCAGAGAGGCTGTATTGTAGCCTCTGGACCCCCCCAGAGAGACTGTATTCTACCTCTGACCCAGAGAGGCTGTATTCTACCCCCCTAGAGAGACTGTATTCTACCTCTGACCCAGAGAGGCTGTATTCTACCTCTGACCTCCTCCAGAGAGGTTGTACTCTACCTCTGACCCAGAGAGGCTGTATTCTACCTCTGACCCAGAGAGGCTGTATTGTACCTCTGACCCCCCAGAGAGACTGTGTTCTACCTCTGACCCAGAGAGGCTGTATTCTACCCCCCCCCAGAGAGGCTGTATTCTACCTCTGCCCCCCAGAGAGGCTGCATTCTACCTCTGACTGTATTCCTACCTCTGACTGTATTCTACCTCTGCCCCCCAGAGAGACTGTATTCTACCCCTCCAGAGAGGCTGTATTCTACCTCCAGAGAGGCTGTATTCCTACCCCCCCAGAGACTGTATTCTACCTCTGACCCAGAGAGGCTGTATTGTACCTCCTGCCCCCCCCTCCCCAGAGAGACTGTATTCTACCTCTGACCCAGAGAGGCTGTATTCCCCCCCCCCCTAGAGAGACTGTATTCTACCTCTGGACCCAGAGAGGCTGTATCTACCTCTCTGACCCTCCAGAGAGTTGTACTCACCTCTGACCCAGAGAGGCTGTATTCTTACCTCTGACCCAGAGAGGCTGTATTGTACCTCTGACCCCCCCCAGAGAGACTGTATTCTACCTCTGACCCAGAGAGGCTGTATTCTACTCCCCCCCAGAGAGCTGTATTCTACCTCTGCCCCCAGAGAGACTGTATTCTACCCCTGCCCCCCCAGAGAGGGCTGTATTCTACCTCTGACTGTATTCTACCCTGACTGTATTCTACCTCTGCCCCCCAGAGAGACTGTATTCTACCCCCCCCTCCAGAGAGGCTGTATTCTACCCCCCCGAGAGGCTGTGACTCACCCCCCCCCAGAGAGACTGTATTCTACCTCTGGGACCCAGAGAGAGGCTGTATTGTACCCTCTGCCCCCCCAGAGACTGTATTCTACCCTCTGACCCAGAGAGGCTGTATTCTACCCCCCCCCCCCCCCCAGAGAGACTGTATTCTACCTCTGACTGTATTCTACCTCTGCCCCCCAGAGAGACTGTATTCTACCCTCCAGAGAGGCTGTATTCTATCCCCAGAGAGGCTGTATTCTTACCCCCAGAGAGACTGTATTCTACCTCTGACCCAGAGAGGCTGCATGTACCTCTGCCCCCCCAGAGAGACTGTATTCTACCTCTGACCCAGAGAGGCTGTATTCTACCCCCTAGAGAGGCTGTATTCTACCCTGACCCAGAGAGGCTGTATTGTACCCCTCTGACCCCCCCCCCAGAGAGACTGTATTCCTACCTCTGACCCAGAGAGGCTGTATTCTACCTTCTGACCCAGAGAGGTCATATTCTACCTCTGACCCAGAGAGGCTGTATTCTTACCTCTGACCCAGAGAGGCTGTATTCTACCCCCCTCCAGAGAGGCTCTATTCTACCCCCCCCAGAGAGGCTGTATTCTTACCTCTGCCTCCCCCAGAGACTGTATTCCTACCTCTGCCCCCCAGAGAGGCTGTATTCTACCTCTGACTGTATTCTACCTCTGACTGTATTCTACCTCTGCCCCCCCAGAGAGACTGTATTCTACCCCCTCCAGAGGCTAGAGTTGCACCCCCAGAGAGGCTGTATTCTACTCCCCCCTCCAGAGAGCTGTACTCTACCTCTGACCCAGAGAGGCTGTATTCTACCTCTGACCCAGAGAGGCTGTATTGTACCTCTGACCCCCCCAGAGAGACTGTATTCTACCTCTGACCCAGAGAGGCTGTATTCTACCCCCCCCAGAGAGGCTGTATTCTACCTCTGCCCCCCCAGAGAGACTGTGATTCTACCTCTGCCCCCCCAGACAGGCTGTATTCTACCTCTGACTGTATTCTACCTCTGACTGTATTCTACCTCTGCCCCCCCAGAGAGACTGTATTCTACCCCCCCCCCAGAGAGACTGTATTCTACCTCTGACCCAGAGAGGCTGTATTCTACCTCTGCCCACCCCCAGAGAGACTGTATTCTACCTCTGACCCAGAGAGGCTGTATTCTACCTCTGACCCCCCCCCAGAGAGGCTGTATTCTACCTCTGCCCCCCCAGAGAGACTGTATTCTACCTCTGCCCCCCCCAGAGAGGCTGTATTCTACCTCTGACTGTATTCTACCTCTGACTGTATTCTACCTCTGCCCCCCCAGAGACCGTATTCTACCCCCCAGAGACTGTATTCCTACCTCTGACCCAGAGAGAGGCTGTATTCTACCTCTGCCCACCCCCCAGAGAGACTGTATTCTCACCTCTGACCCAGAGAGGCTGTATTCCCACCCCTCTGACCCCCCCTCCAGAGAGGCTGGGGGCTCTACCTCTGACCCAGAGAGGCTGTATTCTACCTCTGACCCAGAGAGGTCGCCCTCTGACCCCTCCCCCGAGAGGCTGGGGCTTCTACCCCCTGACCCAGAGAGGCTGTATTCTACCTCTGACCCAGAGATGCCCTATTCTACCTCTGCCCCTCCAGAGAGGCTATATTCTACCTCCCTCCAGAGAGGCTGTATTCTACCTCTGACCCAGAGAGGCTGTATTCTACCTCTGACCCAGAGAGGCTGTATTCTACCTCTGACCCAGAGAGGCTGTATTCTACCCCTCCAGAGAGGCTGTATTCTACCTCTGACCCAGAGAGGCTGTATTCTACCTCTGACCCAGAGAGGCTGTATTCTACCCCCCCAGAGAGGCTGCATTCTACCCCCCCCAGAGTGGCTGTATTCTACCCCCCCCAGAGAGGCTGTATCCTACCCCTGACCCCCCAGCCAATCTGTTTTTCATAGAGATACTAATAAATGACTGATTGTTAATTTTATGCTGCGTTCTCCCTCCCGACTAGAGTTCTTTAAACAATCTGAAAACGAAAACATAGTCCAACCTCTCCTGTTTAGTAATCAGCCCTGATGACCCTCCATCCAACCCCTCCTGTTTAGTAATCAGCCCTGATGACCCTCCATCCAACCCTCTCCCTGTTTAGTAATCAGCCCTGATGATCCAACCCTCTCTGTTTAGTAATCAGCCCTGATGACCCTCCATCCAACTCCTCTCCTGTTAGTAATCAGCCCTGAGGACCTCCATCCAACCCTCTCCTGTTTAGTAATCAGCCCTGATGACCTCCATCCAACCTCCTCTCCTGTTTAGTAATCAGCCCTGATGACCTCCAACCTTCCTGTTAACCCTCTCCAACCCTGTGTTAGTAATCAGCCCTGATGACCCTCCATCCAACCCTCTCCTGTTAGTAATCAGCCCTGATGACCCTCCATCCAACCCTCTCCTGTTTAGTAATCAGCCCTGATGACCCTCCATCCAACCCTCTCCTGTTTAGTAATCAGCCCTGATGATCCAACCCTCTCCTGTTTAGTAATCAGCCCCTGATGACCCTCCATCCAACCCTTCCTGTTTAGTAATCAGCCCTGATGACCCTCCATCCAACCCTCTCCTGTTTAGTAATCAGCCCTGATGACCCAACATAATCCAATCCCTCTCCTGTTTAGTAATCAGCCCTGATGACCCTCCATCCAACCCTCTCTGTTTAGTAATCAGCCCTGATGATCCAATCCCTCTCCTGTTTAGTAATCAGCCCTGATGACCCTCCATCCAACCCTCTCCTGTTTAGTAATCAGCCCTGATGACCCTCCATCCAACCCTTCCTGTTTAGTAATCAGCCCTGATGTCCCTCCATCCAACCCTCTCCTGTTAGTAATCAGCCCTGATGACCCTCCATCCAACCCTCTCCCTGTTTAGTAATCAGCCCTGATGACCAACCTCCATCCAACCAACTCTCCTGTTTAGTAATCAGCCCTGATGATCCAACCCTCTCCTGTTTAGTAATCAGCCTGATGATCCATCAACCCTCTCCTGTTTAGTAATCAGCCCTGATGACCCCATCCAACCCTAACAGCCTCCAAATCCTCCCTGTTTAGTAATCAGCCCTGATGTCCCTCTCCATCCAACCTCTCCTGTTTAGTAATCAGCCCTGATGTCCCTCCATCCAACCCTCTCCTGTTTAGTAATCAGCCCTGATGATCCAACCTCTCTGTTTAGTAATCAGCCCTGATGATCCAACCCTTCCTGTTTAGTAATCAGCCCTGATGTCCCTCCATCCAACCCTCTCTCCTGTTTAGTAATCAGCCCTGATGTCCTCCATCCAACCTCTCTGTTTAGTAATCAGCCCTGATGTCCTCCATCCAACTCCTTCTCCTCATTTAGTAATCAGCCCTGATGATCCAACCCTCTCCTGTTTAGTAATCAGCCCTGATGATCCAACCTTCCTGTTTAGTAATCAGCCCTGATGTCCCTCCATCCAACCCTCTCCTGTTTAGTAATCAGCCCTGATGACCCTCCATCCAACCCTCTCCAGTTTAGTAATCAGCCCTGATGTCCTCCATCCAACCTTCCTGTTTAGTAATCAGCCCTGATGATCCAACCCTCTCCTGTTTAGTAATCAGCCCTGATGTCCCTCCATCCAACCCTCTCCTGTTTAGTAATCAGCCCTGATGTCCCTCCATCCAACCCTCTCCTGTTTAGTAATCAGCCCTGATGTCCCTCCATCCAACCCTCTCCTGTTTAGTAATCAGCCCTGATGTCCCTCCATCCAACCCTCTCCTGTTTAGTAATCAGCCCTGATGATCCAACCCTCTCCTGTTTAGTAATCAGCCCTGATGATCCAACCCTCTCCTGTTTAGTAATCAGCCCTGATGTCCCTCCATCCAACCCTCTCCTGTTTAGTAATCAGCCCTGATGACCCTCCATCCAACCCTCTCCTTGTTTAGTAATCAGCCCTGATGACCCTCCATCCAACCCTCTCCTGTTTAGTAATCAGCCCTGATGACCATCCATCCAACCCTCTCCTGTTTAGTATGCTGATGAAGCCGTTCTCCCCTGAATTAACCCTAGACATTATCCTGCTGATGAAGCCTTTCTCCCCTGAATTCACCCTAGACATTATCCTGCTGATGAAGCCTTTCTCCCCTGAATTAACCCTAGACATTA
>NW_027035308.1:0-10157 GCF_034236695.1 Oncorhynchus nerka | reverse complement strand
CTTGTCAGTAATTATTTCACTGTAAAGTCTAGTGTTGGTTAAGGGCTTGTCAGTAATTATTTCACTGTAAAGTCCACACTGGTTGTAATCGGCACATGTGACAAATAAAGTTACATTTGATTTAACATTAAACTGATTTGTAATTTTTTTAAATGTATTTTTCTGTGTAAATTCATTGGGTAGGCCTATAGGCTATTCACTGTAGTACTATACCTAATCATTCCCCTTTAGCTCTTGGAGTCCCTGGACATCAACCACCCGAGCCACTTCCTCTTCACCCCGCTACCATCCAGAAGGCGAGGTCAGTACAGGTGCATCAAAGCAGGGACCGAGAGACTGTCTCAAGGCCATCAGACTGTTAAACAGCCATCACTAACTCAGAGAGGCTGCTGCCCACATGGAGACCCAATCACTGGACACTAAATGGATCACTAGTCACTTTAAACAACGCCACTTGAATGTTTACATATCTTACATGACTCATATGTATATATTGTATTTTATACCATCTACTGCACCTTGCCAATGCCACTCAGCCATATATTTATATGTACATATTCTCATTCACCCCTTTAGATTTGTGTGTATTAGGTAGTTGTTGGGGAATTGTTAGATTACTTAGATATTTGTTACGAATCCATTTGGCCCGACAGTCTAGATGGTAATGAGACCCATAACATAACTCATGCAATTTATAATAGTGACAAAGTAAAAGTGAGAAAGAAATAACCACCACTACTGAAATCTACCGTCAATCTCAGGGTTTATTAATAAACACACGGTAATGGGGGGAGCAGGAAAAGGGGCTGAGTTGGACCCAAGGAAAGAAACAATAAGTATTCAAAAACACCCCTAAGCTAGACTAGCCTATTTCAACAACAGTTAACTAACCAAAAATACAGTGGGTGGTCCGCCCAGTTCTAACTAGTGTATTTAACAAAGTTCACCTACGGGTAGTGTATGCCCATGGGCGACTTGTCTTGGTTCCCCCTTTTCCCACCAGCAAACAAACACCATAATCAAAAACAATACTCACAGGTGAGGACAAAGTGCTATGGAGGTGCTCAAACAAAAGAGAGGTTAATACATAAAGCGAGAGTGAAACAGAGAGACCTACAGACATGGCATTTACAGAGAGATTGAGCTCCACAGCAAACAACTGACAGGGTTTTTAAACAAAGGGAAAGGAACGGTGATTGGGTAGGAAACAGGAGGAGGTGTGTCTTCTGATTGATGATTGGTGACTGATTGGGTAGGAAACAGGAGGAGGTGTGTCTTCTGATTGATGATTGGTGACTGATTGGGTAGGAAACAGGAGGAGGTGTGTCTTCTGATTGATGATTGATGACTGATTGGGTAGGAAACAGGAGGAGGTGTGTCTTCTGATTGATGATTGGTGACTGATTGGGGAGTGATGATTTTCACCTGCGAGGGGAGAAGGAGAGAAAAGGAACACACACAGGATACTTGTATCCGTAAGACTCCCACCCTTGCATCCACAGTATTACAATGAATACTCACAAGATCAACAACAAAGTCAACCTTACAAAACATTAAAAATCATCATTACACACGAGACAAAGCATCTGCCAATACATTATCAGAACCCTATTTGTGGCGGATCTCCAAATTATAATTCTGTACAATCAGCGCCCAACGCATAAGGCGTTGGTTCTGTTTGTACATCCGGTGGAGAAACACTAAAGGGTTATGGTCAGTATATACAATCACGGGTAGGGCACTGGAACCAATATATACCTCAAAGTATTGCAGAGCCAACAACAAAGCAAGAGCTTCTTGTTCTATTGTCGCATAGTTGGTTTGACATTTATTCAATTTACGGGAAAAATAACAAACGGGATGATCCACTCCACTCTTGTCCTGCTGCAGTAGAACAGCACCAGCCCCTCTGGCACTAGCATCTACCTCAAGTTTGAACGGTTGTTCAAAATCCAGAGCAGCAAGTACAGGGGTACTATATAAGAGTGATTTCGCAGATTCAAAAGCTGTCTTACAATCAGGGGACCACACAAATGATCTAGCCGGACTGAGCAAATCGGTCAATGGAGCAACTACAGCAGAGAAATGTTTACAGAAGCTACGGCAGTAGCCAACCATCCCTAAAAAGCAGCGTAGCTCTCGTCTGGTGGTAGGTGCAGGGAATGCAGTTATAGCCAAGACCTTGGCATCAACAGGGCGCACCTGTCCATGGCCAACCTCTTTACCGAGATAGGTAACAGTAGCCCAAACTCGCACTTTGCCAAGTTCAGGGTTAGAGAAGCAGCTGCCAACCGTTCACATACTACCCTTAGAGAGTCAACATGATCTGACCACTCAGACGAATAAATCACTAGGTCATCAAGGTATGCACTACAATTAGGAACGCCAGCTAATACAGAGTTAACCAGTCGTTGGAAAGTGGCTGGTGCATTTCACATCCCAAAAGCCATGACTGAGTACTGTAGGAAGTTGTCTGGGGTCACAAAGGCAGAAATCTCAGAAGCACGTGAAGTTAACGGAACCTGCCAGTAACCTTTTAAGAGGTCCAACTTAGTTACATACTTAGCAGCACCAATAGTGTCGATACAGTCGTCCAGTCTGGGTAACGGGTACGAATCTGGCATTGTGACAGAATTTACCTTTCGATAATCCGTACATAACCTGGACGTACCATCAGGTTTAGGAACCAGAATGCAAGGAGAACTCCAAGGGCTTGAACTTGGCGTAGCCAGGTCATTCTCCAACAAATATTTCACCTCATCCCTCATTATCTTCCTCTTGGAAGCGTTGATACGATATGGGTGTTGCTTGATAGGTGCAGCATTTCCAACATTAACGTCATGTTCCAACATGTTTGTGCGAGTAGGAACGTCATTAAAGAGACATGGAAAACTGTGTAGTAGCCTCACAATATCATTGGCCTGTCCATCCGTTAAATGAACCAGACCGGATTGGATAGACAGCAGCATTTCTGAGTTGGGCAATCTAACACACTGCTGCTGAGTATTGCGCAACTCCAATCCATCAGCATCATCAATATGACAGTCCACTATGACAGCAGTAGTAGCAGAGGAGACAGCAGTACCTTCCTCTGTTTTTTAAATCTCTAACTGTGTGATGGGTCGGGTGTGGTAAGCCTTCAACATGTTAATGTGACACACGAGATTGGCGTTGTCTATCAGGAGTTTGAAGCACATAGTCAGTTTCACTTATTTTCTTTTCAATGAAATAAGGACCAGATAAACGAGCTGACAGTGAAGATCCTGGAACAGGTAATAACACCAGTACTTGGTCACCTGGCTGTAGTGGACGAGAAACAGCCTCTTTATCATAGTGTCTTTTCATGCTCCTCTGTGAGGAAGACAGAGCTTCCTATGCGAGAGCACAAGCTTGGTGTAGGCGCTCACGAAAGCGACTAACGTAGTCCAACACATTCTCATCTCCTGTACACAACTCTTGGGACAAGAACTGTTCTTTAAGGACTTTCATTGGTCCTCTCACTGTGTGACCAAACACTAGTTCAGCCGGGCTGAAACCTAGGGACTCCTGCACAGTTTCACGAGCAGCAAACAAAACTAGAGGAACTCCCTCATCCCAATCTTTCTCAGATTCCAAACAATATTTACGTAGCATAGATTTCAGTGTCTGATGCAATCTTTCAAGCGCACCCTGAGACTCTGGGTGATAAGGCGCTTGACACAAGGTGCGTAATTGACAAGGATTTTAACCCCTGCTTGAAGAGCTTGGATAGGAAATTGGTACCTTGATCGCTTTGTACCTCCTTAGGTAACCCGAATGTCGTGAAGAATTTTATTAAGGCTTTACTCACTACCGGGGCTGTAATCCTTCGCAGAGGAATGGCCTCGGGGTATCTTGTAGCCATACACATAATCGTTAACAAAAACTGGTTACCCGATTTTGTCTTCGGTAACGGTCCGACACAATCAACCACCACATGCTCGAATGGTTCACCTATGACAGGTATGGGACAAAGAGGAGCGGGAGGAATAACCTGATTTGGTTTTCCTGTTATCTGACATGTGTGGCATGTCCGACAGAACTGAGCCACATCTTGTTTTAAACCCGGCCAAAAGAAATGTCGAAGGATCCGATCATAAGTCTTTGTGATTCCTAAATGACCAGACCACTGGTGATCATGAGCAAGGGATAATACATTTTGTCGAAAGGCTGTAGGAATCACTATTTGGTAAACAGCATTCCAATCTCCACCTGCGTCAACATGGGATTTCCATTTACTCATGAGGAGATTACCATCAATGAAGTAAGCCACGTTCTTCTTCTTCACATCTTCCAAGGAGACAACACTAGAAAAACATTTAGCAAGCTTGTTGTCAACCTTTTGGTTAGCAATCAGCTGCTCACGAGTGACTGGTAACTGTGTTACATCAGCAATAAGTTCAACGTTCTTTGATTCTTTCCTGGGCTGTTTGTCAGAGGTGATCAGCTTCTCAGAGGTATCACACAACCCATCCTCTTGATCAACCTCTTTGAACAGAACAGTGTTCGACAAATCTATCACGTCACCCTCTTGTCGTGCCTGAGCACCAGTGACAGCACAAGCGGGGAACACATGTGGATAACTCTGTGCCAGCTCATTCGAGAGAGAGTGGTCACTTTTATCCAATACGGGTACTACCTTTCCTCCGGCAATATCGTTACCCATTATAAAGGTCACACCTTTCACTGGCAACATAGGGTGTACCCCCACTCTGAATATTCCACTGATTAACTCAGAGTGTACTTTCACAAAGTGCAATGGCACTGGGGCAAAACCCATTTCAATACCCTGCACTAACACACTGGAACCACAGTATGTATCGTCAGATAAGGGCAACACATCAGACAATATAAACGACTGCGCCGCACCAGTATCTCTAAGGATTTTAACCAGACGCTGAGATGCTTCGTCATTCGTTAGGGACACAACCCCCTCGAAAATGAATGGTTCATAACTGCGGTCGGGGACTGGGACTTTCAAACTACAGTTACCCTGAGGCATCTGTTTTGTTGCAGACCTCACAACCGTAGGAATTAGACCAACACCTGTTGGCGGCTTGGCACGAAGAGGCATCCCTTGTTTGCGTTTAAGCACTACTTCCGGCGCCGACTGAGATGGCCGCCTCGCTTCGCGTTCCTAGGAAACTATGCAGTTTTTTGTTTTTTTACGTGTTATTTCTTACATTAGTACCCCAGGTCATCTTAGGTTTCATTACATACAGTCGAGAAGAACTACTGAATATAAGATCAGCGTCAACTCACCATCAGTACGACCAAGAATATGTTTTCCGCGACGCAGATCCTGTGTTCTGCCTTACAAACAGGACAACGGAATGGATCGCATGCAATGACCCAAGGAAACGACTCCGAAAAAGAGGGAAACGAGGCGGTGTTCTGGTCAGACTCCGAAAAAGGGCACATCGCGCACCACTCCCCAGCATTCTTCTTGCCAATGTCCAGTCTCTTGACAACAAGGTTGCCGAAATCCGAGCAAGGGTAGCATTCCAGAGGGACATCAGAGACTGCAACGTTCTCTGCTTCACGGAAACATGGCTTACTGGGAAGACGCTATCCGATGCAGTGCAGCCAACGGGTTTCTCCACGCATCGCGCCGACAGAAACAAACATCTTTCTGGTAAGAAGAGTGGCGGGGGCGTATGCCTCATGACTAACGAGACATGGTGTGATGAAGGAAACATACAGGAACTCAAATCCTTCTGTTCACCTGATTTAGAATTCCTCACAATCAAATGTAGACCGCATTATCTTCCAAGAGAATTCTCTTGGATTATAATCACAGCCGTATATATCCCCCCCCAAGCAGACACATCGATGGCTCTGAACGAACTTTATTTAACTCTTTGCAAACTGGAAACCATTTATCCGGAGGCTGCATTCATTGTAGCTGGGGATTTTAACAAAGCTAATCTGAAAACAAGACTCCCTAAATTTTATCAGCATATCGATTGCGCAACCAGGGGTGGTAAAACCTTGGATCATTGTTACTCTAACTTCCGCGACGCATATAAGGCCCTGCCCCGCCCCCTTCGGAAAAGCTGACCACGACTCCCTTTTGCTGATCCCTGCCTACAGGCAGAAACTAAAACAAGAGGCTCCCACGCTGAGGTCTGTCCAACGCTGGTCAGACCAAGCTGACTCCACACTCCAAGACTGCTTCCATCACGTGGACTGGGACATGTTTCGTATTGCGTCAGATGAAAATATTGACGAATACGCTGATTCGTGCGAGTTCATTAGAACGTGCGTCGAAGATGTCGTTCCCCATAGCAACGATAAAAACATTCCCAAACCAGAAACCGTGGATTGATGGCAGCATTCGCGTGAAACTGGAAAGCGCGTACCACTGCTTTTAATCAGGGCAAGGTGTCTGGTAACATGTCCGAATATAAACAATGCAGCTATTCCCTCCGCAAGGCTATTAAACAAGCTAAGCGTCAGTACAGAGACAAGTGGAATCTCAATTCAATGGCTCAGACACAAGAGGCATGTGGCAGGGTCTACAGTCAATCACGGACTACAAGAAACCCAGCCCAGTCACGGACCAGGATGTCTTGCTCCCAGGCAGACTAAATAACTTTTTTGCCCGCTTTGAGGACAATACAGTGCCACTGACACGGCCTGCAACGAAAACATGCGGTCTCTCCTTCACTGCAGCCGAGGTGAGTAAGACATTTAAACGTGTTAACCCTCGCAAGGCTGCAGGCCCAGACGGCATCCCCAGCCGCGCCCTCAGAGCATGCGCAGACCAGCTGGCCGGTGTGTTTGCGGACATATTCAATCAATCCCTATACCAGTCTGCTGTTCCCACATGCTTCAAGAGGGCCACCATTGTTCCTGACTACCGCCCCGTAGCACTCACTTCCGTCATCATGAAGTGCTTTGAGAGACTAGTCAAGGACCATATCACCTCCACCCTACCTGACACCCTAGACCCACTCCAATTTGCTTACCGCCCAAATAGGTCCACAGACGATGCAATCTCAACCACACTGCACACTGCCCTAACCCACCTGGACAAGAGGAATACCTATGTGAGAATGCTGTTCATCGACTACAGCTCGGCATTCAACACCATAGTACCCTCCAAGCTCGTCATCAAGCTCGAGACCCTGGGTCTCGACCCCGCCCTGTGCAACTGGGTACTGGACTTCCTGACGGGCCGCCACCAGGTGGTGAGGGTAGGGCAACAACATCTCCTCCCCGCTGATCCTCAACACGGGGCCCCACAAGGGTGCGTTCTGAGCCCTCTCCTGTACTCTATGTTCACCCACGACTGCGTGGCCACGCACGCTCCAACTCAATCATCAAGTTTGCGGACGACACAACAGTGGTAGGCTTGATTACCAACAACGACGCAGACGGCCTACAGGGAGGAGGTGAGGGCCCTCGGAGTGTGTGTCAGGAAAATAACCTCACACTCAACGTCAACAAAACTAAGGAGATGATTGTGGACTTCAGGAAACAGCAGAGGGAACACCCCCCTATCCACATCGATGGAACAGTAATGGAGAGGGTAGCAAGTTTTGTTCCTCGGCATACACATCACAGACAAACTGAATTGGTCCACCACACTGACAGCGTCGTGAAGAAGGCGCAGCAGCGCCTTCAACCTCAGGAGGCTGAAGAAATTCGGCTTGTCACCAAAAGCACTCACAAACTTCTACAGATGCACAATCGAGAGCATCCTGGCGGGCAGTATCACCGCCTGGTACGGCAACTGCTCCGCCTCAACCGTAAGGCTCTCCAGAGGGTAGTGAGGTCTGCACAACGCATCACCGGGGGCAAACTACCTGCCCTCCAGGACACCTACACCACCCGATGTTACAGGAAGGCCATAAAGATCATCAAGGACATCAACCACCCGAACCACTGCCTGTTCACCCCGCTATCATCCAGAAGGCGAGGTCAGTACAGGTGCATCAAAGCTGGGACCGAGAGACTGAAAACAGCTTCTATCTCAAGGCCATCAGACTGTTAAACAGCCACCACTAACATTGAGTGGCTGCTGCCAACACACTGTCATTGACACTGACCCAACTCCAGCCACTTTAATAATGGGAATTGATGGGAAATGATGTAAATATATCACTAGCCACTTTAAACAATGCTACCTTATATAATGTTACTTACCCTACATTATTCATCTCATATGCATACGTATATACTGTACTCTACATCATCGACTGCATCCTTATGTAATACATGTATCACTAGCCACTTTAACTATGCCACTTTGTTTACTTTGTCTACATACTCATCTCATATGTATATACTGTACTCGATACCATCTACTGTATGCTGCTCTGTACCATCACTCATTCATATATCCTTATGTACATATTCCTTATCCCCTTACACTGTGTATAAGACAGTAGTTTTGGAATTGTTAGTTAGATTACTTGTTGGTTATCACTGCATTGTCGGAACTAGAAGCACAAGCATTTCGCTACCCTCGCATTAACATCTGCTAACCATGTGTATGTGACAAATAAAATTTGATTTTATTTTATTTGATTTGAAGCAGGAAGCAATCATTAATCATATGTCCCACTTTATGACAATAGAAACAGGGACGCTCATTCTTCTGGCGTGCTTGATATACTGCTGGCCGACTAGGGCTAAAAGTAGGAAACTCAGTGGCTCTACTCTCAGTATGAGCCGAAAATACACTCTTGTGCGTCAACACAAACTCATCTGCCAACAGACGCTTCTGCCAGGGAGGAAACTTTCTGTTAGTTTAGGTAAACTACAATGCGTTCGGGTAAACAATTTTTAAACTCTTCCAACAAGATTAACTCCCGGAGAGAGTTGAAATCAGTTACCTTACTGGCAGCATGCCATTTATCAAACAGATTTCCCTTGTCTCTAGCAAATTCCACATAAGTCTTACTAGAAGACTTTCTATGAGACCTAAATCTCTGTCGGTATGCCTCAGGCACAAGCTCATAGACACGAAGAACAGTAGCTTTGACCACTTCATAATTCAAACTGTCCTCCAGAGGTAACGCTGACAAAACCTCTTGGGCTTTACCAGTTAATTTACACTGAAGCATTAGGCACCATATGTCTTCAGGCCATTTCAACAGCTATTCGTTCAAATACACAAAAATAGGAGTCAACCTCAGACTCTCTGAACAAAGGTACTAAGGCAATCTGCCTACTAATGTCAAACGTGTTTGAGGACACAGCAGGTGAGGACGACTCACTAACAGTGACAGCAGAACCGGAGGCTAGCCTCGCTGTCTCTGCCTCCAGTTCCATCTGGCGCATTTTAAACGTCATCTGCCGCTGTTTATCTGCCTCAATTTGACACATTTCCAAATCTAACTGCCGCTGTTCTCGTTCTTTTTCTGCCTCAATTTTCTAATTTGGGCTCTCTCTTCCGCCTCCAGTTGGAACTGTGCTAAACGGACATCCCTCCTGGCATCACCGTTTGACAGTGGGGAGAGTGGATCAAAACGGGGCAATGTGGCTGGTGTTTTAGCCTCGCCCTCATTCTCAGACACCAATGGGCTTACAGGAGCAGCAACATCCCCTACAGGGGTAGTAGGCTCAGGCAGCGGTAACACAAGCACCTGCTCTTCCAACAATACATTTAACACTAGTTGTTTAACCTCCGCCTTAACTAAACTCTGCGGAATCGATATTGAATAATGGTCAGCCAAGGTCATTAAATCAACTCTACGACATTTATCAAAAACCTCCCACAAAGGGTTATCCAAAAAGGACTTCAACTCAAAAGTAGCCATCTTAAACTACTTCACAAGAGCCAACGAAAATAGCAAACACTAATGCTGAAGTGTTTATTGTGGACTAGATCATAAGGGTTGAAGTGTTTATTGTGGACTAGATCATAAGGGTTGAAGTGTTTATTGTGGACTAGATCATAAGGGTTGAAGTGTTTATTGTGACTAGATCATAAGGGTTGAAGTGTTTATTGTGGGCTAGATCATAAGGGTTGAAGTGTTTATTGTGGACTAGATTATTGTGGACTAGATCATAAGGGTTGAAGTGTTTATTGTGGACTAGATCATAAGGGTTGAAGTGTTTATTGTGGACTAGATCATAAGGGTTGAAGTGTTTATTGTGGGCTAGATCATAAGGGTTGAAGTTGTTTT
>NW_027035307.1:0-10155 GCF_034236695.1 Oncorhynchus nerka | reverse complement strand
ATGATGTTGCCTTAGTGGAGCAGAAATCTCAGTGACCAATTGGTAAACTCTGATTTACCCAGAATACCCTGCACAACATCTATTTGCACCTCTACCAGATGGAAACTATAAGTTTAAGGGCTGCAGTGGCACTTACAGATTTAGATTAACACCCAAACAGGGAAACAGATCCAATCAAAGGTGTTATCACCTCCACTTAGGCAGTTATTTATCCTTGTGGTAAGAGTTATGTGGTAAAACTAAGTGCTAATTTAAAGTACAATGTCGGAGCATCGTAGCACCATTAGGTGCAAAAACTTGACGTGCCCAGTTGCGGCCCACTTTTTGGAAGCGATTTGGTCCCTACTGTAACGAATCTCTTCGTCGTCTGAGGAGGAGTAGGAAGGATCGGACCAATATGCAGCGTGTTAAGTGTCCATGTTAATTTTTTATTAGACTGAACACATGAAACAAATTAACAAAGTGAAAGGAAGAAACGAAACAGTTCTGTCAGGTGACACACACAGAAAACAACGACCCACACCCATAGGTGGGAACAGGCTACCTACGTAAGAGACAACGACCCACACCCATAGGTGGGAACAGGCTACCTACGTATGGTTCTCAATCAGAGACAACGATTGGGAACCATACCAGGCCAAACACATACAGTGGGGAGAACAAGTATTTGATAACCTGCAAAATAGACAGTGTTTCCTACTTACAAAGCATGTAATTTTTATCATAGGTACACTTCAACTGTGAGAGACGGAATCTAAAACAAAAATCCAGAAAATCACATTGTATGATTTTTAAGTAAATAATTTGCATTTTATTGCATGACATAAGTTTTTGATCACCTACCAACCAGTAATAATTCCGGCTCTCACAGACCTGTTAGTTTTTCTTTAAGAAGCCCTCCTGTTCATTACCTGTATTAACTGCACCTGTTTGAACTCGTTACCTGTATAAAAGACACCTGTCCACACACTCAATTAAACAGACTCCAACCTCTCCACAATGGCCAAGACCAGAGAGGGTGGAAGGACATCAGGGATACAATTGTAGACCTGCATAAGGCTGGGATGGGCTACAGGCCAATAGGCAAGCAGCTTGTTCATTTTTTATTATTTTTTACCTTTATTTAACTAGGCAAGTCAGTTAATAAGAACAAATTCTTATTTTCAATGACGGCCTAGGAACAGTGGGTTAACTGCCTGTTCAGGGGCAGTACGACAGATTTGTATCTTGTCAGCTTGGGGGTTTGAACTTGCACCCTTACGGTTACTAGTAAGGGGGGTTGGGGGTGGGGGTTGTACCAGTAACCACTAGGCTACCCTGCCGCGCCAGCTTGGTGAGAAGGCAACAACTGTTGGCGCAATTATTAGAAAATGGAAGAAGTTCAAGATGACGGTCAATCAACCTCGGTCTGGGGCTCCATGCAAGACCTTGTGGAGCATCAATGATCATGAGGAAGGTGAGGGATCAGCCCAGAACTACACGGCAGGACCTGGGCAATGACCCGAAGAGAGCTGGGACCACAGTCTCAAAGAAAACCATTAGTAACACATTACGCCGTCATAGATTAAAATCCTGCAGCGCATGCAAGGTCCCACTGCTTAAGCCAGCACATGTCCAGGCCCGTCTGAAGTTTGCCAATGAGGAATGGGAGAAGGTCATGTGGTCTGATGAGACAAAAAGTTAGCTTTTTGGTCTAAACTCCACTCGCCGTGTTTGGAGGAAGAAGAAGGATGAGTACAACCCCAAGAACACCATCCCAACCGTGAAGCATGGAGGTGGAAACATAATTCTTTGGGGATGCTTTTCTGCAAAGGGGACAGGACGACTGCACCGTATTGAGGGGAGGATGGATGGGGCCGTGTATCGCGAGATCTTGGCCAACAACCTCCTTCCCTCAATAAGAGCATTGAAGATGGGTCGTGGCTGGGTCTTCCAACATGACATCGACCCAAAACACACAGCCAGGGCAACTAAGGAGTGGCTCCGTAAGAAACATCTCAAGGTCCTGGAGTGGCCTAGCCAGTCTCAGACCTGAACCCAATAGAAAATCTTTGGAGGAGCTGAAAGTCCGTATTGCCCAGCGACAGCCCCAAATCTTAAGGATGTGTAGAAGGTCTGTATGGAGGAGTGGGCCAAAATCCCTGCTGCAGTGTGTGCAAACCTGGTCAAGAACTACAAGAAACGTATGATCTCTGTAATTGCAAACAAAGGTTTCTGTACCAAATATTAAGTTCTGCTTTTCTGATGTATCAAATACTTATGTCATGCAATAAAATGCAAATTAATTACTTAAAAATCATACAATGTGATTTTCTGGCCCATATAAATAACTGAACTGTCTGAGCTAGGCTATGTGGGGGCGAAGGCCCATATATAATAACTGAACTGGCTGAGCTAGGCTATGTGGGGCGAAGGCCCATATAAATAACTTAACTGGCTGAGCTAGGCTATGTGGGGGTGAAGGCCCATATATAATAACTGAACTGGCTGAGCTAGGCTATGTGGGGGCGAACTGGCCCATATATAATAACTGAACTGTCTGAGCTAGGGCTGTCTATAAATAACTGAACTGGCTGAGGGCTATGTGGGGGCGAAGGCTGGCTGAGCTAGGCTGAACTGTGTGGGCGAAGGCCCATATAAATAACTGAACTGGCTGAGCTAGGCTATGTGGGGGAACGGCCCATATAAATAACTGAACTGGCTGGAGCTAGGCTATGTGGGGGCAAGGCCCATATATAATAACTGACTGGCTGAGCTAGGCTATGTGGGGCAAGGCCCATATAAATAACTGGCTGAAGGCTATGTGGGAGACAACGGCCCATATAAATAACTGACTGGCTGAGCTAGGCTATGTGGGGGGTGAAGGCCCATATAAATAACTGACTGGCTGAGCTTGGGCTATGTGGGGGCGACTGAGCTAGGCTATGTGGGGCAACGGCCCATATAAATAACTGACTGCCTATGAGCTAGGCTATGTGGGGCCCATATAAATAACTGACTGTCTGGCCATATAAATAACTGACTGGCTGACTGGCTGAGCTAGGCCCATATGTGGGGGCTAATATAAATAACTGACTGGCTGAGCTAGGCTATGTGGGGCATATAAATAACTGACTGGCTGAGCTAGGCTATGTGGGGCGAAGGCCCATATAAATAACTGAACTGGCTGAGCTAGGCTATGTGGGGGCAACGGCCCATATAAATAACTGGGCTGACTGGCTGAGCTAGGCTATGTGGGGCAACTATGGCCCATATAAATAACTGACTGGCTGAGCTAGGCTATGTGGGGCAACGGCCCATATAAATAACTGACTGGCTGAGCTGGCTATGGGCTAGGCTAACGGGGGGCAGCCCATATAAATAACTGACTGGCTGAGCTAGAGCTAGGCTATGTGGGGGCAAATAACTGCAATAAATAACTGACTGGCTGAGCTAGCCCATATAAATAACTGACTGGCTGAGCTAGGCTATGTGGGGGCGAAGGCCCATATAAATAACTGACTGGCTGAGCTAGGCTATGTGGGGGGCAACGGCCCATATAAATAACTGACTGGCTGAGCTAGAGCTATGTGGGGCGAAGGCCCATATAAATAACTGACTGGCTGAGCTAGGCTATGTGGGGGCAACGGCCCATATAAATAACTGACTGTCTGAGCTAGGCTATGTGGGGGCGAAGGCCCATATAAATAACTGACTGTCTGAGCTGGCTAGGCCCATATAAATAACTGACTGTCTGAGCTAGGCTATGTGGGGGTGAAGGCCCATATAAATAACTGGGAGCTAGCTATGTGGGGGTGAAGGCCCATATAAATAACTGACTGGCTGAGCTAGGCTATAAATGTGGGGGCTATGTGGGGGAGAAGGCCCATATAAATAACTGACTGGCTGAGTTAGACTATGTGGGGCGAAGGCCCATATAAATAAATGACTGAGTTAGACTATGTCGGGCGAAGGCCCATATAAATAACTGACTGGCTGAGCTAGGCTATGTGGGGGCAACGGCCCATATAAATAACTGACTGTCTGAGCTAGGCTATGTGGGGCGAAGGCCCATATAAATAACTGACTGTCTGAGCTAGGCCTATGAGGGCGAAGGCCCATATAAATAACTGACTGTCTGAGCTAGGCTATGTGGGGGTAAAGGCCCATATAAATAAACTGACTGACTGGCTGAGTTGAACTGAGCTAGGCTAAATGACTGGCTGAGTTAGGTCGGGCCCATATAAATAACTGAATAATCCATATAAATAACTGACTGTCTGAGCTAGGCTATGTGGGGGCGAAGGCCCATATAAATAACTGACTGTCTTGCTAGGCTATGTGGGGGTGAGCTAGGCTATAAATAACTGACTGGCTGAGCTAGGCTGGGGGAGAAAGCCCATATAAATAACTGACTGTCTGGCTAGGCTATGTGGGCGATATAAATAACTGACTGGCATATGTGGTTGAACAGCATCTTCCACAAGACAACAACATGGCCTAATAGAAGTGGGATTTGTATTTATTTATTAGACCTACTTACAACTGCAACATGGCCAAAAAGGCAGCATCCTACATAAAACAATAATTTATTGAAAAAAGGCGATGTCTGTGTCTGAATGTCAGTAGCCCTGGAAGTCTCGGGATAAACTGCTCCCATAGCGACAAAACAAACAGAAAATACTGTCAGCATGAGACCTAAACTAGCCATGGATAAGCACTTATAATCACAATAATAATAATGATAATATTATTAGCAGCCTATATGACTAGTTATTTACTGAATATTAAATAAAGAGGAAGTGATGTGGATGTCGTGTGAAAGTTATTGTGGATGTCTTAATGGGAAAAGTGATGTGGATGTCGTGTGATGATTGGATGTCGTGTGAGAGGAAGTGATGTGGATGTCCTCGGACACGTCGTGTGAGAGGAAGTGTGGATGTATATGATGATGTGGATGTCGTGTGAGAGGGAAGTGATGATGGATGTCGTGTGAGAGGGAAGTGATGTGGATGTCGTGTGAGAGGGAAGTGATGTGGATGTCGTGTGAGAGGGAAGGGATGTGGGATGTCGTGAGAGGGAAGTGATGTGGATGTCGTGTGAGAGGGAAGTGATGTGGATGTCGTGTGAGAGGAAGTGATGTGGATGTCTTGTGATTGATGTCTGAGATGTGGGAAGTGATGTGGATGTCGTGTGAGAGGGAAGTGATGTGGATGTCGGTTCCTGTCTTGAGTGATGTGGATGTCGTGTGATTGATGTCTTATGATGTGGATGTCGTGTGAAAAGTGATGTGGATGTCGGTGAGAGGAAGTGATGTGGATGTGTGATCCTGTCTTGAGGGAAGTGATGTGGATGTCGTGTGAGAGGAAGTGATGGATGTGCTTATTGACTTATGTAAAGCTGGTTCCTGTCTTGAGTCTTGATTGACTTATGTGAAAGCTGGTTCCTGTCTTGAGTCTTGATTGACTTATATAAAAGCCGGTTCCTGTCTTGATCTGATTGCTTATGTGAAAGCTGGTTCCTGTCGTGAGTCCTGATTGGCTTATGTGAAAGCTGGTTCCTATCGTGAGTCCTGATTGGCTTATGTGAAAGCTGGTTCCTGTCGTGAGTCCTGATTGTGTTCATAGAGGAAAAGGAGGACTCCTAGGTGTAAGTCGATCCAAACGTTGTTAGCACATAAAAGGCAAGTTTCTTTATTGTAGCCACAAGGACTCAGCCCTCCTGAGCGCATCCCTGATTTGGCTCGATGTTTGGAATTCAATCAGCTCAGTTTGAATTGTGGCCTCATCCAGGGAGGGTATCATTTTATTAGCAAGGGAGGAGAATTCTTCACCTGGGTGGACTGTGAAAGGATCACGTACAAACACTTATATGCTGATATCGTTGGGCTGCTGTAGTCTTCAAATCTGGTGGAGAAGTTGTCCCTCAGCTGCTTGATGAAATCTTCCAAATCGGCCTGGTCCCTCTGTCTGCCGTTTCTTCAGTGTGCTGAAGTGCAGTAGCCTTCCAGATGACAAGTCCAAATCCAACAACTCAAGCTTCCTAGTAAAGGCCTCAAGTCCATGACTGTTTTCCCTCTTCCTTGTAACTGCAGATTTAACCCGTTTAAGTTACAGAATGTCAGCCAAAAATGCAACATCTGAGAGGAATTCCTCAATTTCCAAAATGAGGGCAGAAGCTGCTGCCTTCATTTAGCTTTTTCTGACAAAATCCACAACATGGTCATGCAGCTCACAGAACGGCTCTAGAGCTTTTCCTTTACTCAGCCAGCGCACGTTGTTGTGAAGCAGGAGATCATCCTGGTTGGCCTCCTCTGATTCTGTCACCAGCTTGTTTTTCCTTTACTCAGCCAGCGCACGTTGTTGTGAAGCAGGAGATCATCCTGTTGTTGGCCTGGTTGGCCTCCTGATTCTGTCACCAGCTTGTGGACAAGACGGTGTTGTGTTGCTTGATGTCTCCCTGACAAAGTTGATTATGACTTTATCCATCACATCTTTGAGCTCAGCGTTTAGTCTGGCACACAGCACACTCTGATGGATGAGACCATGTAAACCACGTTTAGTCTGACACACAGCACACTCTGATGGATGAGACAATGCAAACCACGTTTAGTCTGACACACAGCACCCTCTGATGGATGAGACAATGTAAACCACGTTTAGTCTGACACACAGCACCCTCTGATGGATGAGACAATGTAAACCACGTTTAGTCTGACACACAGCACCCTCTGATGGATGAGACAATGTAAACCACGTTTAGTCTGACACACAGCACCCTCTGATGGATGAGACCATGTAAACCACATTTAGTCTGACACACACTCTGATGGATGAGACCATGTAAACCACGTTTAGTCTGACACACAGCACACTCTGATGGATGAGACCATGTAAACCACGTTTAGTCTGACACACACTCTGATGGATGAGACCATGTAAACCACGTTTAGTCTGACACACAGCACCCTCTGATGGATGAGACAATGTAAACCACGTTTAGTCTGACACACAGCACACTCTGATGGATGAGACCATGTAAACCACGTTTAGTCTGACACACAGCACACAGCACACTTCATACCCCAGATGCCATTCATTTGTAGGGCGATCTCCTTCAACCTGCTGACCAGGCCCCTGTGTCTGCCCACAATACCAGGAGCCCCGTCAGAGACCACAGAATGGACTTCTTTGAATGACAAGCCATGCTGCGTAAACAATTGTTCCAGCATTGTGAATAGGATGTCCCCAGTGGTGTGTCCTTCCAGGGGAGCGTCCCGGTGGTGTGTCCTTCCAGGGGAGCGTCCCGGTGGTGTGTCCTTCCAGGGGAGCGTTCCCGGTGGTGTGTCCTTCCAGGGGAACGTCCCGGTGGTGTGGGGAGCGTCCTTCCAGAGGAGCGTCCCGGTGGTGTGTCCTTCCAGGGAATGTCCCCGGTGGTGTGTCCTTCCAGGGAACGTCCCCTTCCAGGTGGTGTGTCCTTCCAGGGAGCGTCCGGTGGTGTCACTTCAGGGACGTCCTTCAGGGAGGCGGTGGTGTGTCCTTCCAGGGAGCGTCCGGTGGTGTGTCCTTCCAGGTGGTGGTGTCCTTCCAGGGAACGTCCCGGTGGTGTGTCCTTCCAGGGGAACGTCGGTGGTGTGTCCTTCCAGGGGAACGTCCCGGTGGTGTGTCCTTCAGGGAACGTCCTCAGTGGTGTGTCCTTCCAGGGAATGTCCCCAGTGGTGTGTCCTTCCAGGGGAACGTGGTGTCCCAGGGGAGCGTCCAGTGGTGTGTCCTTCCAGGGAATGTCCCCGGTGGTGTGTCCTTCCAGGGAACGTCCTCGGTGGTGTGTGTCCTTCCAGGGGAGGATCGTGGTGTGTCCCCAGGTGGTGGTGTGTCCTTCCAGGGAGCCGCGTTCCAGGGGAGCGTGGTGGTGTCCTTCCCTTCCAGGGAATGTGGTGTGTCCCGGTGGTGGTGTCCTTCCAGGGGAACGTCGATGGTGTGTCCTTCCTTCCAGGGGAACGTCCTCGGTGGTGTGTCCTTCCAGGGAATGTCCCGGTGGTGTGTCCTTCCAGGGGAGCGGTGGTGTGTCCTTCGGTGGTGTGTCCTTCCAGGGGAACGCGTCCGGTGGTGTGTCCTTCCAGGGAATGTCCCGGTGGTGTGTCCTTCCAGGGGAACGTCCTCGTGGTGTCCCCAGGGAATGTCCCCGTGGTGTCCTTCCAGGGAGCTGTCCCGGTGGTGTGTCGCTTCCAGGGGAGCGTCCCGGTGGGAATGTGTGGTGTGTCCTTCCAGGGAGCGTCCGGTGGTGTGTCCTTCCAGGGAGCGTCCGGTGGTGTGTCCTTCAGGGAGCGTCGGTGGTGTGTCCTTCAGGGAGCGTCCCGGTGGTGTGTCCTTCCCAGGGGAATGTCCCGGTGGTGTGTCCTTCCAGGAACGTCCCGGTGGTGTGTCCTTCAGGGGAATGTCCCCGGTGGTGTGTCCTTCAGGGGGAATGTCCTCGGTGGTGTGTCCTTCCAGGGGAATGTCCTCGGTGGTGTGTCCTTCCAGGGAACGTCCCCGGTGGTGTGTCCTTCGAAGGGAATCAATGCCGGTAGCTCTGCTTCAGTAATTTCCATGAAAATAATGAATATGCACGCAACTGTGCTACATCGGTGTTGTCAATACTCTTATCAATAGCCAGGGAAAAATGCTCAGCCTGACTGAGCCCTCCAAAACAATCCTACGCACGTCATCCGCCAGGCACGGACACAGCATCCAGCTGTTGACGCTGACAGGGGCACCTGTTTGACAGACAATATGATGCTATCCATAGACTTGTCTGTAGTCAATTCCTCCCAAACTGTCACCATGCACTTTTTAAATAGCTCTGCGTCTGTGAAGGGCATGTTGTGTTTGGTTAGAACCCAGGATGCTTTAAGGAAGCACTTGTGACCTGTTGTTGGGTCAGGCCACGAAGGAGGATTCTACTGCCTTGTTTGTAGCTTGTAGTTAATGCTTAACTAGGGTACGTGTGACGGTAGCGTCCCACCTGGCCAACATCCAGTGAAATTGCAGAGTGTGAAATTCAAACTACAGAATTGTAAATATCTAACATTCTTGAAAATACACATGCAATATGTCAAATTATAGCTTGACTTCTTGTTAATCCAGCCACGGTGTCAGATTTCAAAAAGGCTTTACTATAAAAACCATGTGATTATCTGAGGCGAACAAAAACCTGAGGACATGAAACAAACACAGACAATCATATTTCATCCCGCCAGGCGTGACACAAAACTCAGAAATAATGATATAATTCATGTCTTACCTTTGAAGAGCTTCTTCTGTTGGCGCCAATATGTCCCATAAACATCACAAATGGTCCTGTGTTCGATTAATTCTGTCATTATATCTCCAAAATGTCTATTTATTTGGCGCGTCCAGAAAAACACCAGTTCCAACTCGCTCAACATGACTACAAAATACCTAATAAATTACCTGTAATCTCTGTCCAAACATTTCAAACAACTTTCCTAACACAACTTTAGGTATTTTTTAAGGTAAATAATCGATACAATTTAAGACGGGATAAACTGCGTTCAATACAGGAGGAAAACAAAGTGGAGCTTTCAGGTCGCGCGCTAACCACAACACTAGACTCGACCCTCGTTCTGAACAGGGCTACTTCAGGTCACGCGCCCCAACCACAACAGTATACTAGACTCGACCCTCGTTCTGAACAGGGCTACTTCTTCATTTCCCAAAGGAAAAACATCAACCAATTTTCTAAAGACTGCTGACATCCAGTGGAAGGATAGGAACTGCAAGCACGTGCCTTAGAATTCTAGATCCCCCATAGAAAAACTATTG
Organism: Oncorhynchus nerka; assembly: GCF_034236695.1. Lineage (NCBI taxonomy): Eukaryota > Metazoa > Chordata > Actinopteri > Salmoniformes > Salmonidae > Oncorhynchus > Oncorhynchus nerka. Next base: position 355 of record NW_027035307.1, on the reverse strand, counting down.
AAAAGAGTGACCTAAAAAAAGGATTCTGGATGGTTTGTCCTCTGGGTTTTGCCTGCCAAATAGTTTTGTTATGCTCACAGACATTATTAAACAGTTCTAGAAACATCAGAGTGTTTATATAAAACACTACCAATTATATACATATCCTTCTAGGCCTGGTGGCAGGCAGTTTATGAGCCTCAGTCATCCGAATACTGCCCCTACGACAAAGTAAACATTTCTGTTTGGGCCACTCTGTCTAGGAGCGGGAATCCACTTTAGAGAGTATCATCATGATTCCTGTCCATCTGAAGTTGGATTATTGCAAACAGGCAATATTTATTGCAAACAATTACACTGGCTTGGCATTGGAGAA